>NC_091822.1:96264107-96564107 GCF_038994185.2 Dermacentor albipictus
ATTGACTCACCGAATTTGTACGCTTTGAATGATCTAATGGACGCCGTTTACAGAACCGCCATATCTGTTCTTGATGCAGAGTTATTAATTTATAAACTTCGTGCGCTTATTTTTTTTCGAACATGCGAATTCTAATAAAAAAATTTTACCGAAATGCAGACCTTAAATCGAAATTCCGCTTCAAACAGTCGCTAAAATTTAATTTTATCTCTCAAATGCGACAAATTTCATTAATATCGGCCAACGGTTTATTACAGAAAAGCGTTTTTGGTTTAACATGTATTTGAATAGGCCGCAGCGGAGTTGTGCCGGAACTAATGCCTCCCCTTAAATCTTGGCGCATTATAGTTGGGCACATCCTGTACACATCTTGCACATGCTGTGCAGCCACTCTCGACAGAATGGCTGTGTGCAACTGATGCGCGGGAACCTATTTAAATTTGTGTTGTCTACTGACCTTGGTTATTTTTTATTACAATTTTTTTTCATATCTATACGTGTAAACCGCGCCCAGGTCCGCTGGACGTACTTTCTCAACGTAATCCTGCGCGACGTGGGCGTTTCGATGGATCTGAATGATCACGTGGTCGTCAGGAACCCCATTTACCTGAAGAAGCTCTCCAGGCTGCTCAAGTCGGTTTCCAGGTACAGTAGTAGCTAGACATGTCGGACTCTATGCTATGCGGAAGACTTTCATGCTTCCATGCTATACATCTGGCTCTTGTCCACGTGCAGCTTTATTATGCTTATGCCGGCAAACTCAGGCATGAGTCCGCTTACGCGTGTGGTCCTTTTATACTTGGGCTCAGACGCTAATCTGAGTTTGGTGTCGGTCCAAGTGTGCTTGAATCTGCGAGTTCGAGTTAGTCTGCCGCCGCAAGCATGCCCCGAATTGAGTCTGCATACATAAGCATATTTTCACAGATTAATTATTCCTCGAAAAGGGCTTGCGCGACAGCTCATGCCGGACTCGGTGACAATACGGTGACCGTGGTACGTGGCGCGCGGCCCCATCTACCAGCTGATGTTCCGCTTACACTTATCGGCACTGCGTCTTTCCACAGGGCTGACAAGGTTCCCTGAAACATTTTGAATGCATCTTGACACAATTTGAGCCCGCATTTTCCGAGAACGGTGTTAAGAACAGGTTTATGCGGAATAAGATTTCATAACTGCTCGGATGCCGTTGCGCAAGTGCGGAAGGGTGCAAACGCAAATGAGGGATTTTTTGGGTTAGTGCGCGAACATAGAACTGCAATTTGCATATGGTGTAAGTAATTGCTGAAAGGCATTTTGCCACAAATAGGACACACACACAAAGGAAATCACATTGATGCACAGTGGCAGCATATCCAGCTGATTTATTTAGGGTGTGGGCTCGTGAATGGATAGACAAAACCACGCATTTGAAGGCTAATCATAATACTTGAGGTAACCAGCGGTCGAACAAGTTCGTCTACGATTGATATTCCTTCTACAGAAGGTGAAAAGTACCAAGAACGCCACAAGAAAGCAACTACAAAAACCGCAATACCTGCAGTACGTGATTCCTTGCGTTCACAAGGTCACGTATAACCCCCAAGAGGGTGGCAGCCCAGTATGGTTTAGAACAGAGATTTATCAGCGCGAATAAAACTTGGACACGAGCAAACAAATACCACAGACAAGCGCTGACTGCCAACTGGAAGTTTATTTGAAATTCTCCAGCCGTTTTGCACCTTTTTCAGCATATGCATGCGCACACCAGTCGCAAACACATCTGCAAATCAGCAAGATCATGATCTTTCATCCAAAAAAAGCTATTTCTTTCCCCGACAATGCAATAGAGGGAGCGCCTTACACATTTATCCCCTTCCTTTCTAATGTAGTAATCCTCTATTTGCCTTGTCGGGAAAAGAAATAGTTTTTTTGCATTAAATATTATGATGTTGCTGATTTGCAGATGTGTTTCGACTGGTGTGCGCATGCATATGCTGAAAAAGGTGTAAAATGGCTGGAGAATTTCAAATAAACTTCCAGTCGGCAGTCAGCCCTTTGTTTCCTCGTGTTCTAGTTTTCTTCGCGCTGATCAACCTCTGTTCTAAATAGGAGTTAACTAGCCCTCATGAAGATCTTACTAACCCAGTATGGTGTACGTGTTTCCTTCTCTGCCACTCGTCAAGCCGCCTCACTTCCGCTGCAGAACCGCTCAAGACGTAACCAGCCGCCAAGGCTGCGGGGAAAAAAAACGTGGCCCGACATAAGGAAAATGCGCCAATGAGGTTGTGAATGAAATTCCCCTTCGGCGTTCCAAGTCTTACATCGGACCGACTGGGCGTTGTATAAATAAACGAGCCAGAGAACACGACCTAAATCTTTAAAAATACCATGTGGCGTCTTTGCCCACGCGCTATACATATTATGCACGTACGTCATTCAACGATACTCCGCGACTTCCGGTTTACGGCAGCGCCATGTTGAGGAATCTATAGGCCTATGCGCGCGCCTGTTGATAAGGTACCCCAAGATAGCGGAAGGTAGCGGAAGCAGACGACAGCAGCGGATGTGACGTCATGTGCATAGTATGTATAGGAAGGACGCGTCTCCAGCCATGGCAGCACAGGGCGCAGTTAAGCATGTCCCGCACGCCCTACATTGGAGGCAATCTCCAGCGGATGCAAAGGTTAGACGAGCCGAGACAGGTAGTGGCTACATGTGCGCTGTCTTCCCGCGCGCCTTTGTTGTGTTGGAGGTCCCGTATTACAGCGTTTGAGGGACGCGTTGAAGCGAGATGCAGCACTGAGCGTTCGCTACCGCTGCCTACGCTCTGCGTCACGCCAGCGTTGTTACGGCGTGTTTGCGGTCGTCGAGAGAGGTCAGTGCGCGCGTGACGCCGTGCTTGTTAATTAGTCAGTGAATGTTTACTGCAGTTTATACGGTCGATAAGACTGCGAACCTTACTTCCTGCAGTTGTCTAATACTATGCTATCGCTGTCGACGCTTCGCCTTCCGGGAGAAAATATGACTTTATTTTCTTTCATTTCTAGATTTCAACTAAACAGAATAGACAATTTCCTCCCTGGCTTAATCGCTGGTGCTTTGAGTGCAAGTAAAGCAGAACTATTTACTGATAAAGTTTCTGAGAACATTTACGTGGAATTTCAGAAAAGTACCGGGAAGTTATCTTTTTGCACATTTTCATTTTATTAATGATGTATCTACATTTCAATTAAACGGGACATTTAATTTTCGCTATGGCTTCGTTGTCTCTTTGCTTCGTGTTTGAAACCACTGGCTCAGCCAGAAATTTTTTCCGCGAGTGGGGAGGGGGGGGGGCGCACTTGGCTGTGGACAGGGGGTGTTGGGGGGATGGAGGCTGGGCGGGTCGCGCACTAACAAAAATTTCGGAATGAAACATGGTGCCCCGAGTGTCGCCCCCCCCCCCTCCCCCACCACACCACTGGTTGAAACTGAACCTCGAGAGTGGGAAGGACCGCCGACGTATATACCCGTATCGCTGGGGCAGCCAGGCTCAACGCGCGCGCTTCGCAGCTCGATCGTGGCCAACTACCTGGGCTGGCGCATCGTGCAAGAGATGGGCCAGCACGCCATGGGCCGGTTCCGGCAGGCTCGCTTCCGCTTCGACCACTACCGATACCTGCTGCTGGAGCCCACGGAAGTGCCGCGACAGTGCGTGCGCGTCACCATGCGCCTGATGGGATTCGCCGTGGGCAGACTCTACTACGACCGCCAGGTCACCAAGGCCGCAATCCGATTCAAAGGGGTGAGCTTTCGCTCTTCCTACGAGACTTGCGCCTCCTGGAAGGACAGTGCGCGCACTTTCGTTTATCTCACGCTCCCGTCGTCTTTGATAAGCAGACATTCGTTAATTGATCAATCGAGCGATATGCCAAGTAAGCTTTGATGTGCCTGCCGTATGCGCATATAGTCAAACCTCATTACAGCGAAACGAGCTTTAGCGAACTAACGAAGACAGCCAATGGGAATCACGCATTTAGAATCTAGTTTCAACAAAGGAAACACTTTCCCTTTAATGCATATAGCGAACTTTCCAAATTAAGAATGAGGACTCGATTGCCGATCGTTTTGCGCCGATTAAGCCGAAATCTGGCGGAGCATTACGCTGCTTGTAATTCGTTTAAATCAGCAGTTCAAAACTAGCGCAACATGTCGCCTACGTGACGAAGCGCACTCGCTTTTTCGTGGGCGGACACGTTGTCATAACAATATATATAACGAAAGAAGAGGTGCTGCCCCCTTCGACTTTGCTATAGCGAGGTTCGGTAGCGAGATTAGCGATGTTGAAAATTCAGTGTAGCAAACAGAAAAAGAAAGAGATACATGATGACGCCAGCACTGAGTAATCTCGAGTTTTTTACATAAAGCTTGTTATATATAAAAGACGAATTTTTCGGGGCGTGTCTTCACAGGAAAAAAAACTACCCTCAGCGATGAGAAAAAACCTCCAGCGAATAAAAAAATAATCTTCAGCGATTGCAGCGAAAAGTGCAAACACTCTTTGGTATCACGCATACAACATAGAGCGCCATATTCGTTTCAATAAAGAACGAGCCCAAAACAAGCATCCAAACCACATCATTGATGATAAGGCGTTCCCGATAACAATGCGGAGCACATGTCGCTCACTGCATGCACTTCCTGGCAAATATTACTGTTGCGCAAACGGCATCGGCGACGGCAGCGTGCGACGTGGGGAGTTACGTCACTAGCCTTTCATATATAAATAAACCAGCCTATCAACTGATTTCATTGTTGTTATAGCACTGCTATTGGCCGGCAACGCATAGTTAGGACACCTAAGGAGCAGTGCGAATACGAGGAGCGGTAAAGGGAAAAGAAACGGCAATATACAACCAGCAGCGGCGTGCTGCCAAAATTGCCATTATTCCCACTACTACCACTATTCTAAAGCAATAAGGCATTACGTATCCCCTTCACCAGTCGAGTGGCGGCTTCAAACACCTTCGCTGGACATGGCGAGCGAAACTTGTTTATGTATTGCCATCACGTTTAAGCGCACTCTCATTCGCGTTTAATATACCCTGCGGCCCAGATAATGTTAACCAAGCTGCTCAACGAAAAAATACTATTTATAAAACACGGTGCAAGACACAATTATAAAGAATTATGCAGATCCCACGCACTGTGGGGAATCGATGTAAGCGAAACTTTCTATGCTGGTTGCTTTGATTGACGATAATTAGCGCTGATGTTGACGGTGAAGGCATAATTTCTTCAGTGTTTAGTCTAATACGGGAGAGATGATGTTAAACCTTAGCTTGCGTGCATCACTGCTGTTTGTCTGCGTAGTACACAGAACACACAGGGAGAGGTGTTTGCTTCAAGTGTTGTTGTGTGCCATACCTCATAACATCTAAGAGGGTTGAGCATTTTAATTGCCTCACATGGCACATGGCATCTTGGCAAAATTATTAAACTTGAACTGGATTATGGGGCTGCACGTGCCAAAAGCAGTCCGTGTTAATTTTGGCACCGTGACGTTCTTTAACGTGGCCCATATTCTAAATGCACGTGCGTTTTCTATTTCGCCCCCGTCGAAATGCGGCTGCCGCGGACGGGATCAAATCCGCGACCTCTAGCAATGCCATAGCCGCAACGCTACCGCGGCGGGCACCGACGTGTTGATTTGAGGTCGACTGCTTCCCTACTGTCGCCTGGACCATGCAGTGCACTTTAATTGATGCAGCTCTGCATCTGCACGCGCTGCGTAGTTCATTTACTTGACATATTTGCATGAGGTTTATTTTTCACGACTACCAGGAATGTACTGTACCGTACCTTCAACTCAAGCTTATCCAGTTTCCCAGCAACCGCTGTCGGATAGTAGTAGAGTTTCTTTGCCTTCTCACGTCACCTCCCCCTCCCCCTCTTGTATGGGAACTGCCTCTTCTCCTCCCTCCTCTCTACAGTTATAGGTCTATTTGATTGAGCCAAAGTTCTCGGCACCTTCTGCACCTATTCACGGTGCACTGCACTTAGGCCTTCCATTCGCCGAGGTGGAGCGGTGCACCCTGCACTCCAGTGTTCGATTGAAAGGGGTGCAAGGCAAGTTGCCGCAGCCGTGCAGTGCACCCTTGAACCTTGCAGCGAGTGGGTGCAGCCCGGAACGCGATAACTGGCACCCCCCTGCACCCTTTCATTCGTAGTGCCGTGCACCTTTTTCTGTGTCGGGCAAACCTTATATCTACGTCTCCTCTTGACTCGCACGTTAGTAGAAAGGGAAGCGCTGCAGTTTCTGCGATGCTTTTGAGGGGAGTCACGTTTATTTACAGCTGTCAAGAGGCTAATGTGGCGACGCGCAGGGAGCTCCAGAGGGCATTGTGCACATTCGCCTAGGTGGGGTCCAACCGAGTTTCTCGCGTCGCCTTCCCTCTCTGACTTCCCCCTGTCATGTCTACACATGCTCTGAACCACTCCTTGACGCGGTGTGCCAGACAGCAGCAGCCACAGCAGCCATAGCAGCCACAACAGTAGCAGCAGTGGGAAAGTCGAGGGAAGAGGCAAAGAAAGCTTCGCTTTAAAGCTTACAGCGTTCAGATGTCACAGGTCTGATGATCGAACACCATAGGTCTTATGATCATCTCTTGCACCATGGTTTAACAGCGTGCTTGACGCCGTGTTTTAACACCGTGTTTTAACCGCGGATTTTAAGTCGAGCCTTCGCCAACCGTTGCAAGGGGGTAGGTTCCGGAGCTCACCACCAGAGGGCACGCCGAGGGTAGGAGCGGGGACCTACAAAACAAAGTTCACAATAGGGGGTCAGAAAATTTGGTCATGGGAATTCATCATGAGTCATCTTTTCTTTTTCTTGTTTTTTTTTTCCTTTTTTGACCTAGGTAGGACATTAGGCAGTGTAATAGCAAGGGCTTGGTGGCGCCGCCCACCTCCCCGTTCTGAAAGGGACGCTCATAAGATCCATCCATCCATCCATCCATCCATCCATCCGGGGCCCCGCCGGGATGGGAGGGGACAAATCAGAGCGCGCGCCGGGGTAGTGGGGAGGAGAGGGGTATATGAGCAGGTGTTTCGCCGCTGCGCCCCCTTTCGCCCGTTGGAATCCGCTCGCCGCGAGCCGCAGCGGAGCTCGCACGAGAGCGGCAGCGCCGACGTCGCGCAAATCCCGAGCTTCGAGAGCGAGAAGCGCAAGCAAAGTGCCAGCGGAGGGAAGCCGCTACCGCCGATGATTGAGAAAGGGAAGCACAAGCCAAGCGCCAGCGCAGGCAAGCTGACCCCCAACTTCGAGAGTAGGAGGCCGAGCAGAGACATCGACGTAGAGAGATTCCTCCCACGAAGGGTGCCGATCGACGGTTCAAGAGAGAATTCCTAGACAGTGAGTGCGGCCACAGCTGCAAGGTGTGTGACAGACGGTGGTTTGATCACGTCACGCACTAACTGAAGAGTGTGCGCAATCCGGAGCCGAAGCTCGAATCTAGCAAAACGACGACAACAAGAATTTCATGAAAATCGCGCTAAACACGAGATCAAACTTGAAAAAATAACCACCAGCTTCGCTGTTTTGGCAGCTTTCACTGCGTGGAATTTGCTTTACTTTTTGATAGTTGTTTTTTTTTTCGTTGAGCAGCTTGGCAAACGTGAGCGGAAACACTCTATATAAGAACATGCCTGTAACGAACTGTCAATTGTTAGCTCAGATGAATTTCCAACGTGAACTCATACTAACTGTAGCTCAGTACACCCTTCTCTTGCGTACATATGGTAGGCACTCATAAGTCCTGACCAGCAGCTTACAGCTGCCATTTAAAGGGAAGAAACGTAGAAAGCCACTGTATTCTACAAGAAACATTGCTGCAAGGTTAAGGTGCTAACCTGACTGCGGGAATATGACTTTCTACTCGAGATGTCACTGGCGAAGTACAAAGAAATAACTGAGAAATGAAGAAAACACACGCACTCGCACACGCACGAACTGTCACGTAAACACACACACACACAGTGTGTGTGTGTGTGTGTGTGTGTGTGTGTGTGTGTGTGTGTGTGTGTGTGTGTGTGTGTGTGTGTGTGTGTGTGTGTGTGTGTGTGTGTGTGTGCGCACGACTAAAACTGGGTTTGCTCGAACAACGAATTATTCGCAATCGATGTGCGGTGTGATTAAACTTTTTTTTTTTAGGTGAACGAAATGGCAGAGGAACTGCGGCAAGCGTTCAGCGTTCTCATCGACATGAACCACTGGATGGACACGAAGACCAAGGAACGTGCGCTCTCGAAGGTGTACTGCTCGGCTACTTTTCTTTCCTTTCTCTTCTTTTCCGTTTCTTCTTTTCTTTCTTCTTTTTTTTGGGGGGAGGCGTGCACAGCCCGATAGTCATAAATTCTGCGGTTATAAATTTTGAGCGTTTAACGTTGTCAATACATTCTGGACTGGGCTGCGTCTTCCGCTTTAGATTAGACGTACGGCTCAATCTCACCCGCGCGAAAGGGAGGAAAGCAGGGAGGGAGTGCGCCGCCTTCCCTTGCGCACGAGGTATCCAACGTTGCGAGACACCGGGCGGAGGGAAGGGCGGGAGAAGGCGGCGTTCTGCTCCGGCTGCAATTGCGTATGTGACGCTGGGGGAAGAGTCTAGGCGCGTCGACGGCTCGTGGCGTTATGCGCGCTGTGCTCTCGATGCCCCGCTTGCGTTGAAGGGATAGACAGCACGAAGGTCACTTCGCTCGCTGCTGCTGCCGTGCTTCCTAACGCCAGCGTTCTGACAGCGAGCGTTAGCGGTCATCGAGTGCGATACGTTCATGTTTGCTGTGCGCGCTCACACCATGCATGTTAATTTAGTTAGCAAGCGAGGGCTTACAAGTTGATAGAGCCAATAAAACTACTATCCTTACTTATTGCTGTCTGCTAATTTGCTGCTGCAATCGATGCTTCGCCTTCTGGGCGAAACTCCGTCTCTTTTTTTTTTCAGAGAACGCAAAAGACGCAAGACGAGAGCGAATGCTGAATCTCGATTATAACGCACCCCAGTTGAAGCAGAGGATGAATCGCCGTTGCCAATTTATACGAAGTGTGCGAAGTAGGCTGCTTGCCTATTCGGAAGCGTGACTGAATAACTGGCCATATTTTGTATGCGATTCATTACATTCTTCTTCCCGTATCGCTCGTCGCGGTGAATGATCGATTCCAGTGATACCGGCGGCTCGGCGGCACCCCAGCCGATAACAACGAAAAGAAAGAATGGAGAATGAAATATCTTGGTACAAAATTGCTGGGCATGACTTCTATTTTGAAGTTAGCGTACGTGGTAACGCTCATCGGCTCTGATATGCGACGATCCTTGGTTTCCTTTGAGGTTTATATTGTTCTCGTTGTTGCTATGAGGTAGCTCTTTGAGTTTTCATAATAATTAAGGTATCAGAATCTGCAGACAACCACAGAGATCGTGGGAAAGCTAAAATGTATGCTGGTATATAACAAATGGTATAGATCCCAGATGAACATGTGGGTAACAAGCCAATGCGTCACTGATAAACATTCCAAGTGTGGGTAACAACTATAAGAGAGGTACAAAAACAACGAAAACCTTGCTTGAGTGTGTACATGCGCGCTATAGCGGTAAATGGAAGCATGAGTGAGCTGGTTGTGCATATAATATCTCCTCTTCTTTATTTCGAATTTTCAAAGCTCTCAAAACTGTGAATTAATACTACACCTTACATTTCTTTTTTATGTACTTTTACGTCTTTTCGACATGGTTAATACGCGATGCCACAGTGGTTTTCTTGTGTAAATCTGGGCTAAGGCGTCCACAGGAGCAGATCAGGCGCACGCCAGTCTCGATTGAGAACACACACGACCACTTGCGAAGACGGCCAAGTGACTCCGTCGAGGGATATTTGTGAATGCGACCCCTGCACTTTGCGTTGCCCCTGTGGCTGTAGCGCCGCATTGGCGAGCTTTGCTATAAATGTGCACAAAATTGGTGCACGTCGACGCGATCGTCGAGGTGCACGTGCATGCCTGGCAGTCATTACGATAAGCCCTGCTCAGTGAAAGTGACCGTCTGTTAACTGTGACTGGCAGCACCAACCACTTGCTTTCTGGTTGGTTCGATTCATTCCAGCTGTCTCGCATGCAGCTGAATATCGGGTTTCCGCCTTGGATAAGGAGCGATCGCGAATTGGGCGAGTACTACCAGGAGGTGAGTAAAGTCCTCGCAGAACTGAAAAGGCGCCGACCGCGAACTTTGAGAGGGTACATAGACCGTAATTTACGAAGCTAAGCAAACGCGGCAATTCATCTCGTCGATCCTCGAACGTTCGAACCGTTATACACGCGCTGTAAGACAGCGCGTGAATATCTTGGAAGCTTAATATTTCGTGGTAAGAAAATTACTCGAGGAAATCCCGTTAGCACACCTTCTGTGGCGCTTGGAGGCGCAGCTTTTAAATTCAAGGCTAGATGTGCAATAATACGTTGCGCGTATGTTGCGTGTCGACAATGTTCACAGTTGACTCGCCACCTATTTCCAGTGCGGGCAGAGCTGTGGCAGTGACCCTACGCCCGTCGCCGTTCGTTAATGCGGCGATATCGAAGCTCAAAGCTTAGTAGCGACACGCTAAAAAGTTTCCCATTCGCTAAATCTTGTTGTAACCTTCCAGGAAAACGCGAGAACTTGCCGCTCGTCGCCAAGTGCGCTTTCGCCGTGCACCCTTCAGCTCGATCCCCCATACCAGCATGGCGCCGGACGATAGACGGCGCTGTGATCGCAAAATGGTGGCGCCCTCAATAAAACGCTCTATGCGTACGTTATTATCTACATCACCTGTTCGTGGTGGCATTATACAAAACAGCTTTGTTGCTGGAAGTTGGAACGAGGCGCCTCTTCCATTCCGGCTTTGAAGTGTTTGACCGAGTTTCTCAGTCCTCTCGCAGCAACTCTTGAAGTATAAGCTGCCGGCATTAGTATACCTATACGAAAGATTTCAGTTGTCAAACTGACCCTGAACCTGAACGAGACAATTGATGTCTATAACTGCACGCACGGGCTACTATTCTCGGTTTATACGTATGGTGCAGCTGTCACAACATACGTAGTCATGTAGACTTTTCCATAATGCACGCTTAGTATACGACATCGCTGTATTTGAAATTTTGTCGAAGTAGCAGAGAATACTTTTTCGGCTCCTATGGCTAGCTCTTCCCGAAGTGAGAGTACTTGGGCAGACGAGCTGATCACATTAATAGGCCATCCATATTTTCCGAAATAAAGTAAAGAAATTAAATTGTGGGGTTTTACGTGCCAAAACCGCTTTCTGATTATGAGGCACGCCGTAGTGAAGGGTTCCGGAAATTTGGACCACCTGGGGATCTTTAACGTTCGAAATAAACTGGTGCTGGTTTTCTTGACGTAGGTGTGATTCCACTCCGAATGACTGTTTTCCGCCACGCCGAATGATTTATCCAGTATGCGTTTATTGTTGTCCCGCAGCTTCCCGATCTCAGGAAAGAAGATTTCTTCAGGAACGTCCTCATAGCGACCAGGATTTACTACCGCACCTTCTACGGTCGACTGAGGCAAATCAAGAAAGCCAATGATTTCGGGTAGTTATATCCGCGAAATCACTGAAGAATTGACGCTTTTAACCTAACCTCCTGCTGGTCACTGATATAAAAAGACGAGGCGATAAACTCTTCCATAAGAATGCCTCTTATCAGTATTGCTACACTACTACCGACTCCGAAGGTATTCTGAGTGTGGGTCCTGTGCTGAAAGATATCAGTCTTATTTTTTTGCAAAGCTAGCGCATGGCTGGCCAGAATTCAGTTTAGGCGAGCACTGTAATGAGCGAAAAGCACAGTGTTGTGCACTGCATGCTACTAATCTCTATACGCGGAAATTCCGCGTCATTTCGGGACTCGCATTCCGTAAGCGTTTGGCGCCGGTTGTACAAGTGCTCGAGATTCGATTTCTTCATCGAAAGTTTCACATTAACGCGCCGCCTCCCAATGAGCGCACTTGAAACTCCGTCACAGGGGAGTGGTGCACTTCCGAGACCCTGGGTATTGCGTACCGGAAGATGATTGACGACTTAGTTGCTTGTAAGCGTGCATGTGCTGCCGGTACATAGCGCTTCGCCACTCGACGGTACATTATAGCCGTGCGTGGGGTGCTTCAGTGTCAGCGTTGGGGAAGCGTGGTGTCGAGCCACCCTATAGCCGCGTGCCTTGCGAAGCTCTCCTTTTTTAAGGATTCTACCCGACGACAAAATGCACGAACGCGTTGTTTTTGACGCGTGGTGAGCGGTTGCGTTGTCATGCAAGGATGTGCGTCGATGAATTATTCCTGCTGGCTGGCGTATATCCCGACCGCCCCTGTCATCATTCCGCATAGGGGTTGCGGGGCCTCTTGCAGCTCCCCTTTTATCGGACAAAACCATCGAAAACGGGGAGCTGCGCAAGGAACATGGCTGTGGCCACAAGTGGCGAAGCCCTGTCCGCGTGGCAGCGCATTGCTCAGAGAGCAACGGTGTCGTTCCTGCTTCCTCCGGCAGGTGCCACCAAGGATCTCGTAAGCACCGCGCTGCCAATCCTAGGGAAATTCCCCGAGATCTGGGGATATTATGCCTTGTTTAGGAAAAGCTTTCTAAATGTAGGGAAAATTTTGTTCTAGGACATGGAGGAAATGAAAGCTCAGAGACTTGAGAAATTACTGCTACGACGCCACAGTGAACGATACGTGGAAATGCTGACATGACTGTGTGTTCAACCATTTAGTACATTTGTGAATTGCAATATGTGCCATAAGGTAATTAGTTAAAAACTTAATGAGCTTATTTCTGTTAACTAGTCGGTCACGCATTTTCAATTTTCGTGCATGTCCGCCTCTTCGACTAGACCTGCAGCTCATGGACTTTAACTTTGCTATCTGGCGCGGGAAATTTTCAAAAATTTTCGAAGGTATTTCCAGAAACATCCGGTGTATACCTAGCGCTGAGAACGACTAGGTGGTCGGGCCACCGCGTAACCGACTACGCACTCAAATTTATCGTCCATAGTCAGAGTAACAGACCCGCGTTGTAGAATCCGAGTGGTCACGCGTTTTGGTGAGTTCTGGCATAGAGGAAAGAAAAAAAAAATGACGCGTGTCAGCGTGCTTTGCTGCAAATGACTTGTAAGCGCGCAAATGCTGTGCTGTTATACGTCGATGCATCACAGCACGTTAGAAAAATTTAGTGCGCCTGCTTTGTATTGGTGTCGTAAAGGGACGCGCTGTTTTGACATTGCCATACATTCTGTAATCCAGTGTAGTCCGGTGCCAACTTCCTTGGAATAAAAGTAAGCCTCCGCGTGAATTTGGACATAAATGTTGCTGCTGTTGAAGTTTGTTTTGTATGTGAAGCAAACATAAACATAAAATTGCAGTTTCATGCAGGAGGCTGTGTTGTTAGCAGGAGAAATTTGGTTAGCATGGCTTGCACTGCAACATTATTTCATCCAGAGTGCAGCGACATTATTATTCAAGTTTTAAAACGAGCTTCGAGAGAAACTGAAACTCGAAGTTTTCAGTATATATCATAACAAAACAGTATATCTTTACAAAAAGCGTATTTACCAACTGAAAAAGTGTATGTCACAAAATTCTAGGGAAATCTAGGGAATTTCTTTCTCCAACTTCAGGGGAAACTTGCTTCAGAGGTTGGCAGCACTGCGTAAGCGCTGTGCTCTCGCACTGTAGACAGCCGCGACGATGTTTAACTGATGCTTTTACATTGTCATGTTCTGATGCTACGGTTTTTGCAATCACCTATATATATGTTCTTCGTTTCAATAAAAATTTAGTTGAGAGTTAGCGCTCGTCCTGTCTGCTCCTTTCTGTGTCCGTGTTTCACTTCGCGCTAGAAGCCAATATCATGTAGCCGCGACGAGGTCTGTACTTTCGTCGTCGTCAAAGCAATCACACCCAGCTTTTTCAAGAAACAAGTGCCATAAAGCGATTCACAGTTCATGCGTTAGTATTGTACAGGATAGTCGTCGGCTGTCGCGGCAGCCGTCGACGCAATATTCGGAATGGGAGAGAAGGAAGACGCTAAGAATACGGATTTTTTAGCCTAACGAGCGCGTTTGCCGTTTGACGTTCCCACTCATATACCAATTTTGTGGACAAAATAGGGCTTATAAAGCCAGGACCAAATCCACAAAGCTTTTAGTTTGTAAGTGATCTGTGCCATTGCCTGACCGCCTTCGCTAATGATATGTCCAGCACCGGCATTGGCTGAAACTTTATCTGAAAAAGATTTTCAGTGTAACGACTTTTTGCGTATGTAGGCCCTGGTCTTTACTCGCATGGTTTGCGCGTTCACTGCAGTCGTGCCCGGTCTTGCTGGTGGGCTATTGGCATGGTACATTCAGCCACCAATCATAGTATTAGTATCTGGTGGAACGGATATAAATAATAGGGGACGGGATAGAAAGAGGAGAAATCACATCGATTCAAAGCAAAAAAAAATAGAAAACTAAAAAATGTGAAGAAGCTAAGCATAAAAATACCAAAATATAGCGAGGTAGAGCGCTCACGGGTATAGCCATTGTCAAAGAAGTTCGTGCGTATATTTCTGCGCTTGGTCAGTGAATCATTGGGAGAGGCAACGCCGACATGTACTGCCGTCGCTAAGGTGCAGCGGGAGGAGCTAAGAGTTTATCTTTCTTTTTCTATTTGTGCGTTTTTTGTGCGTCTAATGAAACGTTTCATTTTATCGTATATCTCCCTAGATGGCTCGCGTCTGATCCAGCGTCTTCCATGCACTACAGCCTCATTGGAAACTACCTGCGTAAGTGCGCCAGCCTTCTGTAAGCTGGGCCAGCAGAACTTCGAAACGCTATTGAAACTCGAGGTTTCGGGTGCGACTGTTTCCTCTACCGAGGCGCCCCCTGGATCGCTTCCTTCCGTGCTCAACGGTGAGGCTGAAACTGCCGCGTCACACGCGGGCGTCTGTCTGGTGGCACGTGACCAGACCACTGCGCCCTCCATAGGCATAGCAGATTCCGCTTCCCGGATGGTATTCTCTGGAATTCGTTACACCGCAGTGATTCAGTGCAGCGCGTTACACCCGCGGCCTGGGGAAACACGAACACTCCCTTTACAAGATATCGTGAAGCGCATTGAGTAATGTTCAATTAGTTTTATTACTTTTACAATTTTCTCGTAATGTGTATGCATACGTTAATGTTTTCCTTTTCGTCTTGTAGTGATAGTGCTTGAGCAGCGCACAATTTAGTGTAGTAGGTTCGTCATGTTCACTTAGTTCTGTACCACCGCACTTACTGAACTGGCCCTGCATGACAGGCTGCAGCATTTATAGCTAAACAAATAAATAAAATCAGCAACGTCAGACGTTCTTTTTTTGCAGTTCTGGAACCGGTTATGAATTCTTCGGGTGGAGGGGTCGCATTAGGATCGACTGCCGGATATTCTTCGGTTAAATGCTCGTTAATGTAATTTTTATCATTACTTGTCTAATTACTGCCAACTTCTTTCTATAATCACTTGTACTTTTGCTACCTCAAGTTATGTTAAAATGTACGCCACTGTGGCAAAAGCAATCCATAGGAAATCGATGAATCATCTTTCATCATCTCATCATATCTATAGGGGTGTTAGGCCTATGTGAGAACATTATACGAATTTTAGTCCTGATACCCCCCCACCACTACCCTGTAAAGAAAGACAATTTTAATTTGGTTTTCTATTCCTATCTTTCATTTCGTATCCCTATTTTTCGAAAATTTTGAAGAATCTTCTCAAAAAGCCTGTTTATGTAGGGCAAACTTGACAGATTTTGCGTGAAACCTCTTCTCGAACCGCAGACGAACGTGCAATCTATTTACTAAACTATGATATTGAAGAAGTTATGCACTTAAGTCACAAAGCCAGTTGGGTCACTAGACCGGTTTAAAGCGACCCCGCGTAGTGCGTCATGGCACAGGCAAGATATAAATCGCTGTGAGCGCAGCATTGGGAGCGATATGCCCTCTTTAAGACAAGATCAACATTCATCGCACGCTCCGAATTCTGCATGGCAGATAAAGAAAAGGAGTCGCATGTTTAACGAATAATACCGACAAAGAACGTGTCTGCTTAGCTGATGACATCATGCGCCGATAAATATCATTGCGATAAAAAGACACAACACACGTACAGGCATACTGTTCTACTATTACCGCCAACGCTTCCCCCCAAAACTTAACTATACTAACTATACTACTACACTAAAATACTCTCTCAGAGAGTCTTACCCAGCCGGTGTGACGTAGTACCACTTACGGAGTACCGAGTTGCCGGAGACGTAGACGGTTGCGTTGAGGACACGGAGCTATGTTGAAGCGAGAAACGACGTTATAATTTTGCTGACATCTTTTTATTATTCATATTATTATTCTTCATCCAGAGCACCCACGTAACACAAGAACGTTTCTAGTGGGTTGTGGTTTTATGAGTCGCGTCTATATGTCACCAACAGCTTGGCTGTTGCCGGCCACGTCTCCGTTATAACCCGGCATTTAGTGAAGAACAACGCGTTCTTTATGCGCAGACGAACTAAAATATTCCCATGATGTGTGCATACCGTACAAAGCTGCGACACTGTCGGACGCAGCAGGGTCGCGTTGAGTTGACGTCTTCACCGCTGCCGATGGATATTTTGTTATTAATAATTATTACTTTTCTTCCAGTGCTGCCACTCGAGTTCCTCCAGTTTCCGTTTTTTCTCGTCGACATGCCACCGTAAGTGCTCTGGAATATATGTTACGTAGTGTTACTTTTATTTCCTCTCGGCAGCGTTAAACGGTCAAGGACGCGTAATAAACAGGCAGCTGGACACAAAGAGTCGGAGACTGAGCCGGCTGTCTCGATAATTGTACGATGAAAAGTTACCATGGCTGCGCACGTGCGTGTTCTATGGCGCATCGTGCGAACGGCGGGACGACATGTGCGCAGCCTTCGCATATACGCACCTCGTGTCAGCACTGTTGACACGTAACTTTTCGCGAAGGCTATTTCGTTTCATTTCTTTCGCAGAACGAACAAGGGCGCGCATAAAGAATAAAGACTAAGTCCTACGTACAACTAAAGCTGCGCCCACATATTTCGTTTGTTGTTCCATCTACAGCCCTTTAACGAGATTATACGAAACTCAATTCTGGCTTACTACGATATCATAATGAGGCATGGCGCTACCGCCTAGAGTTCCTTGAAGAGGCCCTGAGGCGATTTTTGGTGATCTTGTACAAACGTACTGAGTCGTTACGTAGGCCTTGAAAGCGCGTGGTCGTGGTCATCCAGTGGGGTCCGTTCATGTTTTCATGTGCTGTGCAGGACACCATGGTTGGTAATTTAGTAAGGGAACATTTACTGAATATATACGGCCAATAAAACTAAGAACCTTAATTGTTTATTATTTTGCTATACATCGATATCAATGCTTCGCAATTTAGGGCAAAATGCAACTTTATTTAACTATACGTAGCCAGGGAACTATATAGGCAGGATGGCCTCTCGCAAAAAAGACGGAGACAGCAAAGGCGCTCGCCCTGCCTCTTTCTGTGACGTCGTTTAGCGTACGCTGTTACGCCGTAGATAAGTTCAAAACGAACCCGGATTACAATCCTCGTACACGCAACATACCAACATACGTTGTTTTACAAAACAACAAACAGAACGCCCAAATAATACTTACATGTGCATTTCCAAAGCTGAGATATGGGGCGTGCATGTTTCAGGCAGCAGGAGAGAAAAAAGCCGCCTGTCTGATCGCTTCTGTTATTTTTGACGCTGGTCATTAACGACGTATCGGCATAATTGTTCAACCTTACGCCAATGCATCGTATCCGACAATGTAATTAAAGCCAGTTTTGATCTATTCACGATCCGCAGGCCAATAAACTTCGGCGCTTTGGGGACCATAATTGCCCAGCAGATCAGTTACGGGTTTGGAGATCAAGGTAAAGTTTGGCGATATTTTTTTTTTCAATATAGTTTTTGTTTTCTTCACCAGTGTTTCAGATTTTGACGAAGGGTCATTTTAATTTTGTCGCCTGCTAACAACGCATGCATCGACGTACGTGAAAAGCCCGCGCGCAGTATTGTGCATACTTACGCTAAAAAAAAAAAAAACGCTATACATTTTATTGCCGGATGCAACGGGACGGATACCCCTGCCGGTTGGTGCGCGCCTCATCTGCGTTTATATGGCATATGCATAATAGGCAGTGCAAGGATCATACAGTCACGATGTCAGAAGTACTCTTGGATTTACATAATAACCTTCCCGAAGCTATTGCGTCATCGTAAGCCTTCTTCTCTGCAGCAGTCGTAAGCCTCGTTTAGCATATATATATTAACTACAACTGGACAGCTTTCGGGTCACGGCACTCACGAGAAAACGAACGTTTGTAACGTCAAAAACAATTTTTGGTCACTGCGAATGCAGCTGCCTAAACGATTCCGATTCATAGCGACCCGCGTACGCGATCGTCTAATTCACTGCAAACTATACGCGATAAAGTACGTTAGCTGTGAATGAAAGACAGGTTGCTGCTTTAACGGCATGTCTCGCGGCAATCAAACAAGGCACCTGAAGCACAAAATGCGATAGAAGAGACGTGCATGCGATATCGAGGGAGTCGTGCCATGTGTTACAAAAACAAAATCTCAACGAAAATGCGGTATCACATACAGTGATGCCCCATGCGGGGTAACGACTGCATCGCCGGATTTCTGCCTAGTAGTCCTAGCAAGGAAATAAGAGGTTGTCCAGCGTAACTTGTGCCAAAATTTTTAAAAAAATATGCCAGTGCCACCCGCAGCTGGACAAAACCAATGCAATGTTGTTTGCCGTCGCTTGGAGCAAACCGGACCTTTTCTTTGTATTTCGCCCAATTACATAATTGGTTCATATTAATTAGCGGCTGAAATATTATAATCGGAGCAAACATCTCTATCACAAAATTGTAGGCCATCATCGAAAATTCCCGATCCATCTTTCTGTTGCTCAATACGTGCTATATAAATGTTTCTTTTTTTCTTCTCTGTCTCTATTTGCGGGCTTCTTTCAGACTTTCAAAAAAAATTCTTTTTCTGTGCTTCAGCGGCTACGCTCCGAGCTTCATAAAAAAAACATCGCTCGCGCAGGGTCCCTGTACGACGAGAACGGCAAGCTGTCCGAGTGGTGGTCACGTGACACGCGGCGGAAATTCCTGCCGAGAGTGCGGTGCCTGCAGGAGCAGTACAGCGAATTCAAGCACCCCATCACGGGAGTGCCGGTGAGCACACGGTCCCAGACGGGGCATGTCCGTTCTCCACCTCTGCAGCCGACATCCGCAGAGATTTATGCAAGCGTGCCTGATCTCGTACACGTGATATTCCTCCTACTGAAAGAACGTGACACGCCTATCGACAGTAATGAGCAAGAAAGAAAGAATCGGGAAAAAAAAGGCAGGAAGGGAGTGGCGGAGTGTAGGCGCTTGTGGCTAACCTATTATAGTTGCAGAATATTCCAAATTTTGAGTTTGAAGGTTGAGAATGCTCGAGAGGGATTGAATGGACTCTGACGTTCGATCCTTATTCCATACGACGATTTGACAATCCAAATATGGAACATTCTTTCCTAGTCTGATATGTTTCTTTTTTTCTAGTCTGATATACCGGATGTTGTGCAAAAAAAAAAAGCCTACACTGAGAACGCACTTTGAAATGTCGCCTAAAACCTCTCCTGTTAATCCAGCTCGACGGGAAAACACGCGGGGCTTTCCAAAAAAAATGGCGTGCTTTCTTTTTTGGCTTCCGCCATGCATGAACGCATAGTTATTTCGTGAATTAAAGAACAACTCGTATGAGCTCAGCTCATTCTTTCCCCATAGAGTCAAGTATACAGTACGTAGCAATCATTAAAGAATACATTGTGGGTTTCACTTGCCAAAACATCGATCTGTTTATGAGGCATGTCGCAGTGAGGGACTCCGCGTAATAATTTCGTCCGCCTGAGATTCCTTAATGTGCGCCTAAACGTAAGCGCGCGAGCGTTTTTGTATTCCGCACCACCCGTCGTATAATGGTATCGCGCTGCGACCAGGAACCGAACCCTCGATCTCCTGCTCAGCAGTTGTTCAAGGTGAAAAGTAAAATCACAGCGTCGTAATGAGAGCAAACGACAGTTAGAAAACGCGCAAGTAGGTGAACAACCACACGGTTGGCAAATGGTAACAGCTTCAGCTTACGCATCTATATCTTCTTCATTTATTCATTTTTACCTTCGAATGACGTCCCACCCACGGCGATTAAAACTTGAGGCTTCCTTCCGTATATATGCTAAAATGTGTATTGTTTCTATTATTTGCAATAAAGTCGCATTTGAAATTGAAAATGTGGCCGGACGCTATTGACGCAGATCTTTAGGGCCAGCTACTCCGGGCGGCAGCTGCACTTTGTACACTAAAAAGAGACATTTAGGCTAAACTGCTTTCGCAGATTCCGCTTCTGGAATCGTTAGTACGTTACTCGTACTGCGAGCCGAAGCTCGGTATGCCAGAAACAACGCATAAAAGACAATGGTTAGCGGCACCATTTAGAAATCCCCCACAGAAGCTTTCCGTGGCGTCATAGATAACCCCATTTTCGCAGGTATAGTTCAGTCGGTTATCTACATAAAAGATGTAAATTGCATTTGAACAGCGAAAAAAATATCTCAGCATATCTGGATACCTCCTGAAACATTCCGTGCACGAAAAGACATAAATATAAAAAAATGTTTCACATGTTATTTATCAGCGCTGATATTCTCGGCGCTGAAATTACGACATCGAACGCAAAAAAAAATATGATTTCCATAATTTTTTCTGCAAAAAATGACTATTATTAAAACTGCGGAAAATGAATAATTTAACTCTATTTCTCTTTAATGCCTGTTTGACGTGCCTTGCCGATTTCGGCTGCTGCTTTCTCCAATATTTCTCGGAACCGAATTATAGGCGCCATTTTTCCCCATACTATTCATACTACGAATGCATAACAGCGCTATCACCGCGTCTCAGCTGAGCTAAATCTGAGCTAAAAGCACAGCTGAGTCTAAATCAGCTGTGCTTTTCTTTTTTTTTTTTACAGCGCAGCTCAGTTATGCGCCCACGCACCGTGATTACTCAGTGGCTATGGCGTTGGGCTGCTGAGCACGAGGTCGCGGGATCGAATCCCGGCCACGGCGGCCACATTTCAATGGAGGTGAAAACGTCCGTGTACTTACATTTAGGTGCACGTTAAAGAACCCCAGGTGGTAGAAATTACCAGAGTCCCCCACTGCGGCGTGCTTTATAATCAGAAAGTGACTTTGGCACGTAAAGCCCCATAATTTCTTCAGTTAGGCGCCCGTTCCTGCGTTGAGCGTCGGCGTGCCTCGTCCTACCTCGGCGTAACCGAGCGAACGAGCGCAGCGAACAATGGAAGAGCGAACGTGGAGCGCAGCGGCGGATGAAAGACGGTGAGAGCAAAGAGAGAAGGAAAGCGGAGGAAGCCACCTTGAAGCGCCACCAGATGGGGCTCACGTCCGCGCAATAATAGAGTTACTGTATATGCTACCAAAGGCAGCATATACAGTCAGTGGCGTAGCTAGGTCGTCTGGCACCCGGGGCCCATAGGTCTTGGTTGTGGGCGTTCGTAGGCTTTTTTTCTCTTTTTTTTTCTTTTTTAACCTAGGTAGAGCATTAGGCAGTATAATAGCAAGAGCTCGGTGGCGCAACCCACCGCCCCGTCCCGAAGGGGACGCTTGTAACATCAATCCATCCGTTGGCAAACAACGGAGGCGTGCAAAACCAAAATTCACAATACGGATTCACAAAGTTTGGTTATGGGAAATCATCGTGGGGTTTTTTCCTTTTCTTTTTTTTTTATTTTAACATGGGTGGAACAGTATAGGCAGTATAATAACAAGAGCTTGGTGGGGCAACCCACCGACCCGTTACAAAGGGGACGCTCATAGCCATCCATCCATCCATCCATCCATCCATCCACCCATTGTCAGGATTGGGGCTCAATCCCATCGTCCGTGGTCCTTTGCCAAGATTGGAGTACGGCATGAATTCGAAGGTAGCTGGCCCATGCCGTCGTCCAACTTATTTACGCTGAGATCGTTGATGAAGTGAAGAACTGTTTCTCATCGAGAACGAGGAAAAGGGTTTATTTACAGAAACTAAATCAGTCTAACAGGACTGCTTGAGAAAAAGAGTATCAGTCCAACATGACTGCATGAGAGAAGTGACTCAGTCTAACATGACTGCTCAAGAGAAGTGTCCTCAGCATTCGCACAACCACAGTTTTTATACACTCGATGCGCCGGTCCTACGACGCGGCGACTGTTCGTTTACTCATCACCAACTCGCCGCTGCTCTGCAGACCAGTTTACGTACACAAAGGCAACCGCGCTCTGTACACAGAGGCAACCGCGCGGGGTGCCGTTCCGGGAAACTATCGGCGCCTATCGAGGGTCGCTCGTTGTTCCGTGCTAGGCCGAAGCGTGAGACGCTCCAAAATACGTCGTCCCCACGGCAGCTTGTCCATGCGTGTCAAATCAGCTCCGCGTTGGGGAACTCCGGAATCATTGTTCACACACCGAACTAGTTCCGTCACAATGTCGAAGGGGCTGGAGTAAGGCGGCGGATTCCAGCGCAAAGGCCGCTTCTTTGAACGCCTCCCAGCTGCAGCGACGGAGAGGGAGAGGTGCGCGTCGTGTCGCCCTGTCGTAACTGTGTGGCAATCTTCTTTCACAGCTCGCCATTCTTGACACCATCCATCCATCCATCCACCCACCCACCCACCCATCCATCCATCCATCCATCCATCCATCCGTCCGTCCGTCCGTCCGTCCGTCCGTCCGTCCGTCCGTCCGTCCGTCCGTCCGTCCGTATAGCAGCGGCAGCACCGGCCGTGCGGGGGGAAAAAAGAACCAGAAAGCTCGCCTTCGTGCGTAGTGTTCGGCGCCAGCGTCTCTCGGTAACTATTACGGTTCCACAAGCTGCAGTTGCCGGGAATTGGCAACTGTGCGGCCGGTGTCTATATTACAGTTCTGCGCGTCGCGGCTCTGCCAGTCGGTGCGGTGACCGGTGCGATGCCTCAGTATATCGCCAAAGGAAAACACGTGTAGAGCTGCGCTAAACTTACGCATTAGCGAGTATAGTAATCGTCGGTGAATGTTGTTGTTGCAGTTAGCAGGCACGGTGTGACACCGCTACGCCGCGTTGCTGCCCGTGAACGACACGAAGTAGTGAGGTTCACCAGAAATAACAGGAGCACCACCGTCTTGAAGGCAGAACGGCTATGCAGGCATTGCCGCACGCGTACGGGGCACTTTCCTGCTTGGCTATAAATCTTACTCGCTTCATGTATACCACGGTATACAATATATGGAGCACAAAGTATTCAGCTATTGGCATTTATCGCAAAGATGCGTCGCTTCCGCATTTAGAAGGGCAGGCATGTTCTGCACAAGGCCGAGAGAATACACAATGTGAACCTTCGTTAACCAACTACGGCTCAAGTGTGCACGCTTCAAATACCGTTGTTTCATACAGATCGCCAAACTGTTACTCCACCAGCTGCTGAGATGACGGTGTATACTGTTGACTGTAAGGCCGCGGGTTCGAATCCCGGCAGTGGCGCCTGCGTTCCTATGGGGGCGTAATGCAATAAATATCCCTCTACCATGCTTTCTGGCCCGCAATGCGATCTCCGGTGGTCAGCATTCGTCCGGAGTCCACCACTGCCTCATCTCTCACAACCCCTGCCTAAGAGGCGTTACACGAAACCAAACAAGCAAGCAGTCAAGTTTTCGAAGAATTGAGAGTGTGTGAGTTGGTACATTTTTTTTTTTTTTTAATCGGCCCCACACCAGGCCTCATAGCAAAGTTTTGGTGATACGCTGAGGAAGCTGTTGCGTGCCCTCTAAGGAGTCTTCTAACGCAACAATTTTTCAAATTTGTTTATTAATAGAAGAGATAGAAATACTTGAAGTGGCGCGAACCCATGATTTCGAGAGGCGAGTATCACCGCATCATAGACACTCTCTCCACTTGCACCGTCTGGGCTCCGCTACCGAAATTCCTCCCCTGCTTGCTCCCATACCGGAGCCGGAAGATCGCTTCACAAATACGTCACATGCCCCGCCTTCTTTCTGTCTCTCTCTCTCTCTCTCTCGCGGGCGCGCGTTCTTGCTGAGTGACGCACTTCCGGTGACGGTCTCGCGCGCGAGCTGTTGCGTCTGTCTCGTTTCGTGCAGCGTGCGATTTTACGAGCTCTGCACGAGCACACCTGACCAGTGCCACAATCACAAACAATGCGAGATGCGTGAGAGGATGAAAGAGCATGATGGCGGCCCTGGAACGCAGTGGAAAACGGCATAGTTTCGTTCTCTGCCCGCGTGACTGCACGACGTAGGAACAAACAGACGAAACGGAAGTACAGCTCTCTCGCTAGGGTACGACGTAAAATAAAACACGCAGGCATTCGGTTCGTATATGTTGTATTATTTCTCTAAATTAATTCTTCTATTGAAGCAACGGATTAACCAAACAGCTGATGTTGCCTTGAATGATTCTCGAAGTCACGTGCCACAGCGAGTGACGTCACAGCACCCATGTACGTAGACGCACTAGCGCGAGATACATCGTCTCTCCTCCGAGGAGCACGGCGCCCGCGAGGAGAAGGGCAAACGGCGTTCGGTTTGATATTTCAGGCCTTTCCGCGACGCGTAGGGACGTAAAACTTTCCAGATACGATCGTTAGCACGTATTGTATGCACTGCGCTTATCAGCTTAAAATGTCAAGACCTGGTTAGGGGTCCTTTAAGCGAATAGCTTTATATGGTTCTTTCGGCTGATCTTGTGACTGGTGATGGGTGAGTTGGACTTTCACCGACACATACAAAGGCACCAATGCATCTGGTACGTGATATCGCGTAACAGAGTTGCGGTACGGTTTCGTCACCGTTAGCCAGCACTAATATATGATAATAATAAAAAGGAAACTTCGATGCGAACATAGTTATTACGTTCTTACAAGCTTACGAGCTCTAAGTATGCAACTGGCCGCGGTAAGAAAAAAATTTTATTTTATAATTTTTTCTTTTATAAATGGTTCGTCAAATGTCATTAAACACTCCGGGCTGTTTCAGAGATAGCGGAAAATAGGCAATGCGGCGACAATGCGAAGGCAGAGCGCGGCTTCGTTGTAGACGTGCCGCAGAATTGTGCGTGCAAGCGAATAGCCCGGCCCACCTGCAAGTGCTAATTCATCCGAGAGCCCGAGGGCGCGTGAAAGTTTAGATGTTGTGCTGAAGCGCTCGGGTAGCTGACAGCCAGCCCTTCTCTTCTCCCGCCGCTCATTCCCCCGTGGCGGCTGCGAGAGAGGAGTGCTGTGCTACAGGTGCTTGGCTTAGCGGTTCTGTTTGTTCTCTACGGAATCCCGCAGTGAAACAAGAAGCGCCATACCTACAGATCCTCGCAGCAACAAGTACAAGCCTTCACGCGAATCATTATTTTAATTACACGAATAGCCTTCCGGAAGCGTTCGGCTATTCGCTCGCATTGGCAGTCATCGTAGATGTGTCCGCACTTCCAGAAAATACTTTAGTTACGATGAGGATGATGGTTTTAGGAACCTCATAGTAGCACAGCACAACAGACCGGGCGCAGACGTAGATGACAACACAACAACGCCGCTACGCGGGCAACACGGTATACTGACATTGTGTTTCCCTCTGTCCTTTGTTTCTTGCGCGTTGCTGTACTATGTTCCTAATTTGTCTTCCGCACCCGCCGTGGTTGACTCAGTGGGTATGGCGTTGGGCTGCCGAGGTTGTGGGATCAAATCCCGGCCACGGCGGCCGCATTTCGATGGGGGCGAAGTGCGAAAACAGCCCTGTACTTAGATTTAGATGCACGCTAAAGAACCCCAGGTGGTCGAAATTTCCAGAGTCCTCCACTATACGGCGTGCCTCGTAATCAGATAGTGGTTCTGCCACGTAAAGCCGCACAATTTGGCTTCCGCCTCAACCACTGCTAGACTCACCTGTGGACGCACTTTCGCGTTAACACCCCTTTTCCTATTCGCATCGCACGCACTATGGACGAGAGCACGCACCACTTGCCAGTCGGTTCGTAATGACAGCATAGCGTGATTCGACTTTTTGTCTTTAAACATACGGATGTTTACCGGAACAGCGAGCGTACATTCACACGCCGCATTTTCTTTCCCCCTTTGCAGCTCGATATAAACACCACCATGGAGACCAGCGTTGCGGATAACGCGGGTGTCAGGCTAGCCTTCAAGGTAGGCGTTCTAGCACTGTACGAATGCATCCCTGACGCGCTCCATTTCGCAGTTATCTTTTTTTTTTTCAAAAGATACCCCTGAAGGCTCTCGACTACGGTATTGCCCAGGGCTAACACAAGGCAGAAGTATTACAATAATTAATAAACGTATCATAGTGAAATCGTGACACTAATGAAAGCAGTGTAGATTAATGAGTTTAAAAAATAAAAGTTCACAAATAAAGAAAGCATACTGCACGCGCAACACGAAATAGGTTTTAAAAGATGGTACAAGACGTGTGCACTAAATTCAAGTTGCAATACGTTGAAAATTAGTAAAGAGTATGTACGGTGTCCCAACTCTCATGCACCAAGATTTAAATATATGCAAACGCCACGCAGCTTCGCAGAAGCAAGGTAATGTGGTTCGCCGTCGCTTGGAAATACTCAGATTATATCTTTCATCACGCCTAATTACATAATTAGTCTTAAGTGATTAATCAACTTCTCGAATACTGTAATTACATCAAAAGTGTCAACGAGTAAATTGTAGAGCAATATGAAAAACTTCCGATACAGCTTACTGTTCAATGCGTGCTCGATAAAATTGTTTTTCCGCGCGTTAAATAATCCCTCGAATACAGGCAAGATTGTCGCGCGACTGGCCGCTCGAGGCACTTTGCGTGAGTTCGCGGGCTTCTTTCACGCTCGTTTAAACGTTTTAATATAGCACGTATTGAGCAAAAAATAGCTCTATCGAGAGTTTTTCATGTTGCTCTGAAATTTTCTCATTGACACTTTTCATCTATTTATAATATGTCAGAATATGATTAATTAATTACGACTAATTATGTATATAGCCGGAATGCAAGATGTAATCTGAGTACCTCCAAGCGACCGCAAACAACAATACCTTGGTTATATCCAGCTACGTGGTATTTTCGTATTTTCAAATCTTGGTGCAAGATAGCTGACACCCTGTATATCATACGTTATGAAAACAAAAGAGAAACTTAGTATATGCGACTTTAACTGCATCCGGAGATAATGTGAAACAACTAGCTGGAGACAACAAACTGTCTTAGCACCTTTCTGGAGCAAACTTAATTCAGCAAGCACGCACGCGCACATCGTAATACAAAGTCGCCATGATATCTCCTTCAACACGTATCTACGAAACGCCGCTCATCTCAAGCAGTAAAGCTAAGGAAAACCTCGTTCGCTAACTTTTGGAAGAAACTCCGTAGACTTCATCAATGCCACCGATTTTGCGCCCGTATATGCAGAGATCTCGCATTTGTGCGCAGGCGTTTCGAGTGTACCAGACCAAGTTCGAGGAGCGGTACTCCCTGTACACCATACCGGGCACCGAGCCCAAGAGCATGGAGCAGATCTTCTTCATCGCTTACGCGCTGGTAAGCCTCGGACGTGCCGTGCGGGCTGCTTGTCACTGCGTAGACTATATAGTCCCCCCGGCCCATTTTTGTGGGCTTTTAGGTAGCAAAATTTCTGGCATGGTCCATTGCTTTAATGTGATAGCACGTGATTGTCATATGTTCTATCTATGGACGAAAGTACAGGTTCAGATCGCAGCCGTCGTTGTGTCTGGGCGAAGGTATACCCTTTCTTCTTATTTATTTTCCAGGTTGCGGGCAGGGGGGATATATAGATTGCGAAGATATAGATAGCGACACGCATAGTATGGGCACACGATACCCAGTCATATGCTAAAAAAAGCTCTCACCTCAATCGGCAGTCGAACTTGCATCCGCCGCGCTTGTGAACGCTAGCGCTCTATCATCATCAGCTCGTAGAGCACTACACTGAGCTTACAAGCGCTGCTTTATACTGAGTGTTGCGTAAATAGTAGCACCAGGTATACATTAGTCTTCCAGCTGATTCCCGCGGTAATTTCGCATACATGAAGCATTTCGCGGTGAATTTGGTTTAATACGACCTTTACACAAGCATCACTTGCCTGTTTTGTGAACAGTAAAGCCGAAGTGCGCGTCGTCTGCGGCGACGACCTAAGACATGTCCATTTCGCTGCAATGCAACAGTGGCGTCATCTCACGCAATGTTTGTGAACCAGAACTTTCGCCGTAGTGGTGATAGACAGACGGCGCCATCGTACCGCTGCACTAAAATCAGTGTTTCTTCGTCGGGATAGCAATTCGATGAACACTCTAGGTAAATTCTAGCCGTCGACTTCGCCGCTGTAGGTTCCGCATAAAATCCGATTGAGATACGATCGCACGCCCCGCGCTGTGGATGCGAGAGAAAGTAAGCCGAGGAGGCTGGTGGCTTGATGCGCGCCGTCTTCTCGTTGCACCCAACGTTGGAGGTCACGTGATAAAGCGAGCGCTGAGGGGGTGGGCGGAGGGATCGGGCAGGTGAGCGCGCGTCTTATCCGCAAGCGTGGCTGTGTCTGAGCATGACGTGGGCGAGCGCCTACGCGGCCCCGCGCACCCCGTCGGAGGTAATGTGCGACCGGAGGTCCAAAGAAAGGCTGGGAGAGCCAAGACGGCTGGCGGCTTCGTGTGCGCCGTATTCCCACGCGCCCATTGCGGGAGATTCCGTAATCTCAAGTTTTGGAGACGCGCTGAAACGAGAGGCAGCACGCGAAGCATTCGCTCGCCGCATCTCTTCATCCCGTCAGCGCTACGACAGCGTTGGTCCGCACCGCGGCCATCGAGTGAGATGTGTTCGTGCTTGCCGATGCGCCCGTGGCACCACTCTCTTGACATAATTGCGATTTACACGGCCGATAAAGGTACACGAAGCTTACTTCGTGCAGTTGTCAAATGCTTCGCTATCGATGCTTCGTCTTTCGTGCGGAACTGCGACTTCTTGTGTGTGGGTCTGTGTGCACGTATGTGCGTGTGTTTAAGCACACACACACACATTGTAAACGAAAGAGCGAGTAATGCTCGCATAAGGGGTATTAAACTGAACCCACGGCAAAATGTCACATCCGTTCAAATTTTGAGCGGAAATCGGACACCGGTTAGCTAAATGAGGCCATGAATGCGTAGTAGTCGGTCGTACTTATGCGGCGTTCTGTAAGAGCGACGGCGTGGCAGCAACCACGCGCAAGTCTCTTACCGTCTAAAATGGCTGTAACTGAGAGGGATAGAGCTTTTCTCTGCAGCATAACTTACCAAAAGCCCCTGCTCGAAATGCTTGGCCTGATCTTGAAGAAGCACTAAACAGAAACATAATTTCAGCTGTATTCGTAATTATACTCCCCTACAAAACCAAGAAAGTCTCTCGTACCGTGAGAGGAGGCTTAATTAACCAGGAAAGGTGCGAAAGCAAAGGTCATCTTTTACTTCTTTCAGCTCCTTCGAAACACATACATTTTATTTTTTTTAACTTAGTATTTTCTCCCCTAACTACGGCAACTCATTTCTTTAAAGCAAACACTTCTGATGTGAACTCTCCAAATTTTTATTCAGAAAGTCTATGCCCTTTTTAATTAGGTGAATTTCTTGCTCAATTATTTACTTTATGGCTTTCTTCAGCTCGGCATGGCTAGCATGTATTTTAGCAAATAACTCAGCGAGATCCCCTGCCAGCTCTTTTGAGGTTGAGGGTTGTTTGTCAACCACATTAGGATTTGATTCACAGAGCAGTCTAGGAGCCGTAAACAAACAAATGAGAAGAAAAAATGTTCAAGTGGCCATGGCCAAGTGCGTACCTGCATGAAGCAAAGCCATACGATAAAGGACCGGCCGATCCTGCTGCCTCCTGGGCTGCCCTGCTATGATCTTCGCAGTGGATTACGCCACACAACTGATGGGCAGTTTTTTTATTCGTTATTCTTTCTTTCTTTTTTTTGACACACAGTCCAGATGCGAAGTGACGCGCAAGCGTTCCATCTACAACTACCTGCAACCACGGGAGCAAATACCCAACTGGTTCAGGTAAGTGCACCAGGCAACGTATGTAGACAATAGCAGCCAAACGCCAACAGAAACCGTTTTTTTTTTTAATTTTCCGCACGGGCCAGTACTGCGTCATTGATTAAACCGTGGAGTTCAACTGGCCGAAGGAGACCGTACCGAGAAGGTTGTGCGAGATGAAGGTGTCGAAGGCTTCAGATTAATTTGGACCACCTCGTGCTTTCTATAACGTGCATATATATTTAAGCACCCGAATGCTCTTCTTTTCCTTTATCGAATTGTGGTTGCCGCAACAGGGAATCGCGCCCACAACTTAGCGCTCGTCAGCAGAGCGCAGTTAGATTCTTAACTCAAGCATACGACTGTATTTATCGGTCTTCGTCGTCATTACCACGTGGCAATTATTTCGCTTAAAAGTGGGCGACCGCGTAAATATTAGAGTGCCCCCATGCTTCTCCTTGCGGCGGGAGGCGACGCTCACATCAAGGCATCCTAGTAATTGTGGGTTTCTGAGGCACCTAACGTTTCTTTCGCAGAGGTGTCTTGCGTTCCTCGACCTGGACCTCTCGGCTGGAAAGCAAAATTAGCGGAAGTGAGATAAAGGCGATCCCCGCTGAATCAAATCTTGCGACAGAATATAAGTCAGTCTGAACGGATCGCCAATGTTTAGCCTTTTACTTGTTAGATTGTGTTCGCTCTTGACCAGGCTATGGCCACTGTTATACTTTGCGGCCTATCACTACACTATATGCCACCGCGTTTCTGTGTATATGTGCCGTTGGTTTTCTTTGCGATAGCAGTTCTGAATACGTGTTCATATTCTAGCCATTTTTTGTGCGTGTATTATAGTATGAGAAATGTGAAACAACAGTCAAAAATATTTTTACTGCACAATAAAAAAAGCCGTGCCTGGATGTCGAAATTCACTCCCCGCCACCTCCGGCACTACGGTGTAATTTCAACCCGTGTGTTGCTTTTAGATATTGAAACCACAGTTTTTTTTTTATTTTGCTTAAGCACCTTATTACACGACAAGCCTTATTTACCATATTTACCACCTTATTAAAGTTCTTTGTCTGTCTGTCTGTCTTAAGCACCAAATCAGCCTTTTCTTTTCCCACTTGCAGGACCACGATTCCCCTGATGAACTTCGAGCGGTTCTCGCACGCCTTCGGTTGCAAGGTCGGGACCATCATGAGCCCCGAGCGGAAATGCCTGGTCTGGTGAAACAGGCCGGCGCGTTAGGACAGCGTTCGCCATAACGGGCCGTAGGAGCTACCGCCACGTCTGCCTTGATTCTCACACCTGGCCATAACCGGGTGTATCGCTTATAACCGTCACATTTATGTCTGATTTTTTACTTTTAATTGCGACCACACCTTCACAGGACTGCGGACTGCTGGCATAAACTTAGACGTCTTCAACACGTGGTACTGTTGTCACTTGCCGCACAGTTGCTCGCAGGTTCTTCCGGGCTGTTCGCACCTCAGTATGGACGTTCGTGACTTCGCTTCGCCTAGCGCCACGAGTGAAAGGATTTTCTTAACCTTGAGCTACCCGTCGCCGCTCTCTCGCAAAGTCCAATGCAGAGTTTCCGTAGTGACTGTGTGACAGGGGGGAGAAAGAAAAGAAAAGGGAGCCTGGCATTCCCCATTCCACCAACTTCCAAATAGGTGGACGTCCTCGCAAGCGTCTGTAAACTCCCGTGGTTGCCGAGTATCAGGCCCGGGGCGGTCTCGTTCCTACTTTACCGGTAGGTGCCCGGTGGCAGCTCTCGACTACCTGCCACAACATCGGCGGATGCTGAACTATTTCACCAGGGGCCCTATATCGTAAAGCTATTCCGATATGTTTCTATTCCAATCTCCTGACATCAAATTTGCGTAACCACCGACGCGAGCACCGGGCGGTCACCCGCAGCGTTGTCTGAACAGACCAATCAAACACTCTCCTCGCTCATAGGAGGTCACTTTTGTTTGCTTGAAAAACGAATAACTTTGCCTAAACTGAGCGGCTTGTTGTATCTAATTGGCTGACAAGAAGCGAGGAGATCGCTCAAGTGGAGAGGGATTCACTGGGGCAGAGTTAGTGCACTGAAAATCGATAACCGGATGAAAAGGGTGGTGCCAGCGTGTGCGAATCGCATCCATTTATCGATAGTTTGATACGAACAAAATACTCCTGGTGCGGTGCGTCACTGATGACAGAGTACAATTGGTTGCGTGCTCGTATCTTCTATATTGTACTTTTAAGAGCTTGGCTAACGTTAGCTGGGACACTCTGCATACTCGGCCAATCTTATCCGAATATATGTTCACTCATGCGCTGCGCGCAGACTTCGCCGTGGCGCCTCCATATGGCGCAGCGTGTCTAGGGGGAAACGCGACTGCATATGCGCCTCATACACGACGTGCCTCTGGGGTGACGTGGCAATAGGTGGTGTCTAAATACCTACGTCTATAACGTGTTTACGGATCCCGAAATTGCGCCCGGCGCCTTCAACCAGCAAAAGCACAGGCACGGCCTCCGAGGTTTGCACGTACCGCCCCGATGATCTCATTTTGTTCTCGCACCGATGCCCGGATAAAAGCTCTGGCTTTTGCCTCATGGTCGCGTGAACATCGCCTACAACAGGAGCTAAAAGCATTTCATGTTTAATACGGATCTTAAGGCTGCGGCTAGGCCTCCGAAATTTGCGCGCCCAGGAGGCCAAGCCACGGCCTTAAGATACGTATTAAGCATGAAATGCTTTTAGCTCCTGTTGTAGGTGACCTTCACGTGACCTTGAGTGCTTTTATCCGGGCATCGTGCCAGATGGGAAGACTTGGCACCGGAAGGTGCCGTGTCCATGAGCTTACATGTACTCATCAACCCAACATCATTCGATACATTTACCCCGGCTCTCCCCCTCTACCCGGGTTGAATGGTCGGGGGCCTTGGGTTCGGGCCAACGGTCCTTCCCGGACAAAGGAGCTGTTGTGGTGCAGCGCCACTGAGTTACTGCACTCAACACACAAACAGCCATGTCGGTCTTACAGCACACATGCCTGAGTGACACTCGGACCACGTTGACGCAAAGGAGGTCAAGGCAAACAACCATGGAGAGCACCATAGCCATCCGCGGGGCAGCGCGACCACACGAGGGTGCGCCACCACCGGTTCCGGCTCTGGGTTCCACTGAGCCAAACGAAACCCCGTAGATCGACTGGCACACACGGCCGAGTCGAGAGACCTTAGGAGCATGCATCATAACTTAATGAATAGCTTTCCGCCTGACTCATCAAAAATCACGGCAGGACGAGCCCACACTTCGAGAAACTCCTCGCCCAAGCGGTGCCGCTCCAGGGTGAGATGGAACCAGACCTCCTTCCCTGATTTCGCAAACGCTTCGCGAAGGCCCGGCGCCCGTCCCCTGAAAAGTGCATCACGGCGTGCCAACAAAACTTGGTATGAGCACTCGGTAGAAGAAGCACGAACTGGTTGATCGCCTGATAGGCAAACGGTGCAAAAATCGAACCGCCTGATATGGATTACCTGTGAGCTTAAAGAGACTAACAATCCTTTGGAGGAGAGCTGCAGCAAACAAATGCTGCGTAAAAATATGAACCGAGTCCTCACGAGCGCCACAGAAGGGGCACACCCCACGAGCCAGGACGGCTGTGAAGGGCCTGTAGCCCAACGGCTGGCACCCTCGCGCCAGGCGGTACATGAACGTTGCTCGCCTAGCGTCGAGGAAACTGGCCGTTATGAACTTCCAGTTTGGCCTGTGAATGGACAGATCATACATTTGGCAATGCGGGGGGAGACCTGGGGTGAGGATGTCGACTAATTCTTGGAGTGGAGTTGAAACTTCGTCGATGTCGGGGCGAACCGTGCGGAGGCTTACCACAGAGTTGGCAGCCACCGCATAAATGGTGGACGGGGAACTTGAGCGAGGCACACAGTGATAAAATGTGCTCTGCGAAAACAAGCGGAGTCGGGTGCTAAGAAAAAAGGAAGTATAAAGTTTCGAGTCAGGAGCATATCCGAGTTAAGAGCGGCCTGGGTCCATCTGACGTGTAGTGCAGTAGCCACGATGCCCAGGTCGGAAATCCGAGTTCTCCCTTATCCCTGGGCAACTTGAGCACCCGCCTAGCTACACAACCATTTGTCCCCTTCCAGAGGAAGTGAAAGAGGACCCTCTCCAAGATAGGCTTGGTTCGGGTTGGAGCAGGAGACACACACGCCACATACGTCAGGAAGGAAAACAGAAGAGAGCAAAGAATTGTCGCTCGAGCAGTCAGTGGGCATGACAACACACTGAATTCCTGAATACTGGTTTCAAGCTTCTCCTTAGCCTGTTGCCAGTTTTCAGGTGAGAGACCATCTGGTTCAAATTGGAAACCTAGAATGCGCAGCTCCATTTTCACGGGGAGACCATGAACGGGCTGCGGACTGGGCGGAGTAGAGTTCAAGTACATGGCTGCACTTTTCGACCTATTCAACCTTGCACCGCTCACCTTGCAGTAACTGTCCATGACCTCCAAACGCTGCAAGCTGATGCCTCGTCCGGGACGACAATGGACCAGTCATCCGCATAGGCAAAGAGTGCAACCGGAGAGGAAGCTCGTGGGAGGAGGAACTAGCCAATTCTGCTGTCACAGGACAACCTCTGCAGAAGCGGTTCAAAAGCTAGTACGTAGAGGGCGCGTGAGAGAGGGTCCCCTTGCCGTACACCACGTCCAACAATGAACGCCTCCGATACGCGGTCCAGTATGAGAACAGCAGAAGTCGGTCGAGAATACAAAGCTTTGATCATCTGCCGAAAACCCACACTATAACCAGCCTCTTCCAGAACACGGAAAAGGTACCTATGGCTAATTATGTCGAAAGCCTTCTCCTGATCGAAGGAGCAAACAAGACCTGGAAGTTCCCTGGTATTTTTCCACAGGCGAAGGTCCCTCGCTGCTAAACAACGAAGCTGAGTAGAGCGCCCCTGGACACTACATGCCTGGTATGGACCCAAAACAGAGCTGAGCACCGGTGTGAGTCGCATACACAGCCACTTTGTTATGAGCTTATAATCGCAGTTCAGAAGCATGATTGGACGCCATGCTCTCAGATCAGAGATCCTCGACTCGTCCTTGCAAAGGAGAGCGATTAGCCCCTCTCGTTGTTATGCTGACAAAATTCCTTCACTGAGTAGCCTGTTCACCAGTGATGCGAACGGCTTCCCTAACAGTGTCTAAAGTTTAACATAAAATTCGACTGTCAGACCATCGAATCCTGGACTGCGATTACGCTTCATAGACTTTAAAGCCGGAAATAGCTCGTCCTCATCTATGGCTGAGTCACATACTTGCAGCGGCACGCTGGTGAAGCAAAAGGGAAGACAGCTGGAGAGGCAACTGGTTCGGCATACAAAGTCATGTAAGACTGCCTCGCCAGTGCAAGAACTCCATCTGGAGAATCGACTATGCTACCATCACTTGGATCTACTAGGGAAGAGAGAGTTGTGCTCTTCCTTGAAAGATGCCTACGTAGGACGTTCTGCTGCACCACGCTTCCATTTCCCACAGCTCTGCTCGAGTTGTGGCCCTCAAGCCACCCCAGCGCCGCTGGGGTGGCTTGAAGCTCTAAACATCCGAAGTTCCTTTCGGAGTGAGGCCAGCGCCGGAGCAACACCAGGTCCACCGGACAGTGGCCTCGAGAGCAGGAGGATCGCGTCGAAGACGATTTTAATCTCCTCACGCTCCTCGCGCGCTAGACGCTTGCCCCAAGACCTGAAGCACTCACGCACTCAGACCATCACGTCATCCCATTCTGTGCCACTTAGATTCGCTTCGTTGTGAAGCGATTGAAAGAGAATGGATGATACCTCTGCGGTTGCCTGCCTGTCTTTTAGGAGACGTGCATTTAAGTGCCACGGTCCTTGCAATACTATGCTAGAAATGGCGAACCGCAGAATTAGGAAGCTATGGTCGCTAAGAGCAGAAGGAATCAACCAAGAAGAATGCATACTGGAAGCCAGTGACGACGAGATGTAAAAACAATCGATGCGGCTCTGCCCCTCCCTGTCCAAGTCATTCCTGACTGTCCAGGGCGAAACACGCGCCAAGCATCGACCAGTCCCAGCCCGTCGACGAGCTCTCGCAGTACAGCGTTTCCCCGATTATCTTTAGATATTGGAGTCCCTCTACGCGAGACGCGATCGACCTGTTCTAACAAAGAGTTGAAGTCGCCTACAAGAATTAGTCGAGAGAGGCCTACCAAATAGTGTTCAAATGTAGCGAAAAACTCTCTCTGCTCTCTGGACCGGGTTGGAGCATAGACATTAACAATTCGAATGCCACAATCAAGATCCACAGACAAGATACGGCCCTTGGCATTCCTGGCATGACGAATAACAAGGCCGTCGAAATTCGGCATCAAAACGATGACTGTACCCCGGCTGCCCGACCCGCCATAACTCCAGAAGGACCTGGTGCGAAAGATCCTGTCGAAGTGGCTGATCTGGCCTAGCCTATGGATATCAGTTTCTTGGAGTACGAGAATATCTACCTTTTGGATTTAGCCAAGTTTACAACCTCTAACTGTTTAGAAGCTCGGGACAAACCTCGACAATTGAAAGTAGCTATAGTAAGAGAAGGAGCCATATTAGTGGAGAGAAAATTTAGCAGAAAGCTAGTTAAAACTAAGGAAACAAGAAAAGCTAGAGAAAGGAAGAGCAGGCTAGTATTAATTAATACTAGCCGCGGTATACATAAGGTCCGCGGCTAGTGAGTGAGGGGTCTCCGAACTTGGAGACCCCTCACAAGTAGAATCACAGTATCTGTCTGATAGTCTGGAGCAGTCGCACCAAACCCCTTTGCGGTGCCGACAAGAAGTGGAATCATCCATGTCCGAAGGGACCTCAGTATCAGAATCTGAAGGTTCCACGGCAGTGCGCTTAGATTCAGGAGCGCCAGGCTCCAAGCCATGGTAGTATAAACATCGAAAACGCCTGCCTTTGGACCCCAACCCTTTGTATAGGGCCGCATTACAAACGCTAGTTACTGCCCAAACAAGTTACAAAAAATATTGCTTCCGAGTTTTTCCTGACGTTTATTCACAATATCACTGAAGCTGTAAGTTCTAGTACGCTGAAGTTTTATTTGGCATTTCCAATAGCGACGTTGTTGTTGTTGTCCTGAGTGGCCGTGGCACATACCCACAGAGGGGATTGGCCAAGAATCTGGTGGTTCAATAAGGTGCAGAAAAATAATAATAATAATAACAAGGGAGTTAACCATTTGAGCGTTGGAGTTTAAAAGTAAACGTTTTGTGTTTGGAGAAAAACGTTTAAAAGGCAGATACAAGGCACCATACACTTCATTGTCATCTTTTGGCGCTGAGACAGGGTTGCGTGAGCACTTTGAACGCCAAAGGTCTGATTTTCACCAACAGAATTAAAGAGCGTTGATTTCCACAGCCCGGGTTTTGTGTCGCCTCGAGAGATGGCGCCACGCTCCTTCAGGCAATTTTCTTCTAGCTGCGCCATAATAAATTTGTTTCCGCCTCCTCCTCCTTCTAGCTGGGCTACAGAACACCTATGGCTGGGCAGTGAGCTTTGTCGTGCCGCCTTCCCTCGGTTTTCTTGTTCTATCTGCGCAGCGTTCATATGGACAAGTGCACAGTATGGCGCGGTGGGGTGGGGTGCGAACAGAAACTACACCCTCTTAAAGGTTGTGGCTAGTATCTCCAACCAACCTGCTTTGCCAGTTGCCATTTCGTTCTTACATCTACTCTGGATTGAGAGAGCCAGCAATTTTTTTTTATTCCAGAAGGCACCATCACAAGGCGTGAATTTGGGCACCACCTATTGACTCTTTTCACAGTGATCCCGCTGCCATGTCTGGTCGCGTGGTAACGCGTCCATTACTTGCCTCAGGTGTCTCCATTGCCTCTGTGTTTACGTTAGATGTACACGATGCTGGTGCGGCTCTGCAAACCTCTGTTTCGGCGGATATCGTGGGCGCTGACTGGGTGGACGACACGCGAAGCTTTGGCTGCAGCTTCAAAGGAGATGTAGGCGCTTTCGCAGCTCATAACGCTCTGTCCAAACGACTCGAGCAGCGCATGCAGTGCTTTAAAAGCGGGGATAAAAATGTATTCCAAGCTATCCTAACTTTCCGCTTACGAATTGAATGAGTATAAGTGGGTTTAGCTCTTCGTTCTTTGTTGTAGTAAATACTTTTAAGCAGCGGCTTGTCGCGTTCCTGCCTCAGTAATGTTCCCCGGGCGCGCGGTCACTATCCAATTGTTTATTTTCTGCCTGCTTGCTCGCTGGTGTGCTCATTTGCGATTGGGCACAAGGCTTGTAACGTAAATGCTCGGTACGTCATAATAGCTTGCAGCAAATACGTATTATCGCTCGTCACTCGCTTACTGTGCGGACCGTTACGAAACGTTCGGCTTCGAACATTAGTGCGCTGTCGGTGTAGTCGCCGTCACCCGCGCTTTGGTGCATTGGTTCAAGTATGCGCCCGTTCAATTATACTTGATACGTTGGCGATATAATGAGCGCAAGCTTACGTGTGAATTTGTGTGGATGTGTGTAGATAACGGGCGAGAAACTTGCCATATGCCAATAAGCGGCGCTACTCCCTTTGTCACCGTATAGCGAGCAGTACTCACTTGTGCAGACGCTCCAGGCTTGAAGTCATTTCTTTGGAGATGAGCGCTAGAACGCTGGCAGATTAGTGATTCTTTCTTTTTATCCTCGAGGGAAGCAGTGCATCGCGAAGAGCCGGCAACACATGTAGTCCCTATGTAGGAGCTGTCCGTGAACTTGGACAAATACATTCATTCGATTCCTAACATGCCACTCACAATTGTAGCAGCCAACTACTGCAGACGTCTTCACTCCGCCACTCCATTGTTTGCAGCATGAATGGAGCACGGTGTGTTAGCGAAAACCCAGTTGCATTTCCGACAGCTGATCGCGCATTACGGTTTCGTATTCGTGCGCTTTCGCTGAGGCAACGTGCGGCGCGTAAAATTCCTTGGTAATTTGAGAGTACCGCCACTCTTTGAACTTCTCCCGCCGCCGCGTGACCTCCTCGCCCCTTGCGCGTCCCCTCAACACCTCCTAGACTAGAAGGCCGGAGTGCTCGGCGAGTGACGTCACGGGCAAGAGGCCATCGGCACGCTCGGGGATACGGGTTCAGTGAAGGGATGGCGGCTTGGTTCACCTACCAGCCGTATGCTTTTATTGACCACTCCACTCGTTTTCTTCAGTCGAAACTGCGGAATGAGGAGCACGCATCTTACAAAGCATTTATTTAGATGCACACATACAAAACAGCTTTGTATAGCTTGTGCATGTATTGATGCCAGAAGCTTTTATAGCATCGCGCTTGTAATGTACGTTTTTTGTGAATTATTATTATTATTTATTATACCCCATACTTCATACCTATTACTTCAAGTAAATTGAATCCATAAATACCTCTCCTTCCGTATTTTGTACTTGCGGTTTTTACGGCACGGCAATGGCGAATGTAATGCACTCGATTAGCTTCACAATTGCGTATAAACAATCTTATTGGGGACACATGTATTTATTACAATCTAGATTATGGTCAAACGAATAATTTCGCTTTCGACGCACTAATTACCGCAGTCCACTAATTTACAACAACTCAAATGAGTTTAGAAATGGGATATAAAACATTTGTGCAGCTATTTACACGAAAACAGCTGCCTTATTGCGCAGAGTTTCAGCTTTTCTCTTCCTTGCCTTAGCATTGGCATCCAATATTTTGTCATTAAACTTGCAGCAGTAGTTCTTCAATAAAATATTCGTCCTACTCCACAAAAGGTGCCTTAACACAAATTCAGATTTATGTCTATCCTCGCAGGCGTCGAACTCTGAGGAAACATCACTTTCTGTAAATGCACTTGCTGTAATTGAGCAATTAACCTTTTCGTATTTTTCAAAAGTAACTATTTAAAGAAGTTCTGAACATCTTACCCTAGAGTGCGCTAATACAATGAAGTCTGCACGTGGTAGCGCCCTAATCCAGGCACTCTGGGCTTCTTCATCCTGCGGAAACTTGAATACATTATTTTTCTGCCTTGATTTGTGCATGTAATTGCTCCGGCAATTGGGCACGCAGCACTTAATAGGCATATCTTGGCATGGCACTCCACATTCTGGGGCAATGAAGACTCGTGGTACACACAATTGCAAGCACAGCACAAGTGTTCAGACTACATGCTCTGGTCACGTCTAGAAAAAAATGTGCGTTCGGAAGCATGCAATAGCATGGCCGAGCATGCCGGGACTTGTTTAACCCCGAAGCTATTCAAGGAGCGGCAGGGCTCCTGGAACTAATTGAATTGTTGTCGCCACTTTCGTCCCCTCGGTCTTCTCCGAATAGCCGGGGTTAACCATTGTATATCTTCCACGCTTCATTTTCAAAACTGATGCGCCGCTCGTAGCTTCGTAGCACGCTGCACGGAACTTCTACGTTGGCCTCTTGTGCGTGACGTCGCTCAAGGGGAGAGGGTCAGCCAGAAGGCCTTAAGTTCTCTAGAGGGTGTTGGTCCCCTCCGCAGTAATCACCCTTATTCATGAAGAACCATTTCTATCTCGTTTGCGCCCATTTTTCTGCACTACGATTTGTCTCACAGACTTTGTCCTTGGAAACGCGCGGATCTTCCGCTTTGCTTGTTTTTCGTTGGCGCCATTTTTCTCCTTAGATATCTGCTGGTTCAGCGAAGCGAACGTTGCACGCTGTTTCCTGTGGTATCGCACAAGCGGTGTGCCGTGCTGTAGCGCATATAACTGCAGCAAGAAGCCTAAAGATGGTTATGCAGTTTTTATGATACCACAAGGAAAGCGCGTGACGACTTGCGCAAGAAACAGTGGCATGCACAACATTCACCGAACGAACTTTGCTCCGACAAAGTACAGTGTTGTTTGCGAGGTAAGGCACCTTTCTTATTGCTCGTATCAAAGCGTTCCTAATGCTTAATTTTCTTTTATTCTTCCGGCCTGTTCATAAGCGTTTTTGCTGAGACAATTTGTACGTTGCATAACAATGGGCTGTCCTCAGTATGCTGAATATTCTGCTAAGACTCCATGACCTCGCACATCGTCAATTGTTATTCAGTCGGAAATGCAGCACTATAGGTTCTGCTTTGCGCTGTGAACAATTATGTGCGAAGATATATAGTCACTCGATTGCACTTTTCGTGATTGTTAGAATCCGTTGGTTTACTGAAAATCGAAATAGTGGCTTGTAGAGGAGCGTTCTTTCCAGCTCACTTCGATGTGTGCGTTAGTCACAAAAAGGGACTGACAACCAATTTTCTTGGTACCCATGTTTTTAAAGTGCAATGGAAAGCTTACCGGTCAGAGTGTCTAATCATGAAATGGTAACGCGCACAACGCCATGGAACATTTTTTATCGGAATTTTTCGATCTGCGGTGAGAATATAGTCGTTCACTGGAAGCATGCTGAAAACAGTGATAAGTGAGCGCGATAGCGATTATACACCAGCATTAGACAGTCACCATCATCATCATTATATTTTGTGTACACTGCAGGCCTTCGTCCTGCAGTGTACACAAAATATAATGATGATGATGGTGACTGGGAGGCAGACAAGCGCGGCCGTAGCTGAGAAAGTATTATTTCTTTATCAAGTCGATGTTCCTGCGTTTCATGTTTTCTGAAGTGTTAAAGTATTTCTGCGACAAAAGCTACGTATTTTCGTGGTTATCTCTCCAACTGCGTTGGTATTTACCCAGTAAAACGAAACCAATCGGATCGAAAACAAAACGATGCTTTCACACGTGATACGCAGTTCAGTGCGCTGCCGTAGCCATACGTGCGCTATTGATTTCTGATGCATAGAATAAAGCGTAAGTGTCTAATAATATACCAACTGCAATTTTAAGCAATAATTATGCTCCACCTAATAACAGTCAACTTGCGTACAGTAATCTCGTAGACTACATTCGAAGTACCATGCTTTCAGCGCCAGGTCTCGCTACCTACTGGTTTTTAAGAGTTTCTTTGCCAATTAAAAATTATAATTCCTACTTGAATCGCGAACAGTGTGCTGGATTCTTATCACTATAAATCATGGTCATTTCATTTCCATCAACGTCTCACAACACATTGTGGCCAATTGTCAGTTCCTTTAATATACAATGAATGCAGACCCTGAAAAAGAATTAACGGCAAGTATTGGCGGCGAGGAGTTACGGAGTCACCATCTATCGGAAGCGCCTCGCTGCCGTAGTATGAGGGATCACGTGGCGCGCTCCTCATAGGTTTTGCTGTCAGCGCTCACTGAAAACACCACGTGCGAGCTCTCCCGGATATTTCTGTTAGTACTTTCGAAACGAGGGAAGTTTTTTACTGTATAAATAATAATCTTGGGCAAACTGAAAGCACAGAATCGTTTACAGACGCTCTTTGCCGAATACGTACAGGGAACGCCACTGCGCCCGGCCGACGCGATGGAGTCTCCCGAACCGGCTTCTTGCGTGAAAGATAGGTAAACGCTGAGAGCAAACTATGTGAAATATGTTCTTATAGTGTTTTTATAACTAAATGGAGCCTAATAGAATGAAGCCTCAACGCAGCGATCGCACAGATTCGCAGCGACCGACTGCGCGTCTGCATGCTTGTCCGCGTACTGTTTCGCTTTCACCGCGTGCGCGTTTTCGCGCCATGCTATGAGCTTGAGGCGGCAGAATATGAGCATTTGACAGCATACAAGCAACCATTGTTGGGTGGGCGCTATCAGAGCTATTCCAAAATAATTTCATTGTAGAGGCTTCGATGTCTACGGGGACTGTGATGTGCCGTCGCGACGATTCAATGTTTCTTTTTTTTCTTCTAAATTCTTGGACGTTTCAATATTTGTTCTCGAGTTACGCTGCGCTGTATGTTTATCGGTGTTCTCGGCGTGCGATTCCCCGCTGCTTCTTTTTTTTTTTAATCCAGTGCATAATTCCATAACACAAACATGACCATATGTCATTCTTTTTTAATGTGCTTCTTACCGCTCCCTTTCCACTCCAGTGAACTTGCCAGTATTTATAGCATCGACAAGTTCATAGACCAAACCGTCATGACATTAGTCGGGCAGCAGACTCGGGCGAGCGTCTCAGTGCTCGTTTACCGAACATCGCAGACCCGGCGTCGTAGCAGAAATCTTTCTCGCGTCTGTGCTTGCTGCATACCCGAGTTGTAGCCGATGACTGTTTGCCGGTTTTTTGTTTCGCGAGCCAAGCTTCACGCAGCATCTTGTCCTGCGGCTACGTGTCAATAAGGCTGACACCGGGCTCCGTTGCGTAAGTCCGGCACTGCGGCACCGAGCCTTTGAAGGCGCGCAACATGGCAGGCTACTGCCTGCCATGTTGCGCGCCTTCAACGGCAGCCACTACCTATTGAAGTGATTTCAAGCGTTGTAAAGGAGACACTCGAAGCGGGAAAATCTCGCCACCAAATGAGTACCGCAGCGTACGAGGGAATTTAACTTCTCGTTTTCAGCTCGCTTCGGCGCTCCCGAAGCAGCCGACGCGGCCGCTATGTCCACGTGATCCCTCCTAGCACGTCACGCCGACGGTGGCGCCAGCTTTTCCAGTGGTGGAGCTCGAGGCCAATACCCGTGACACTGCGGGTGATGAGTGGCCTTCTGCGACTATGAAGGGAAAGTTACGGAGGCAAAGCGTGCACAAGTGAGAGCGCTTCTGAAGAGAGTCCCGCGTTTTTAATGCACGTTAGCTTAAACTGGGGACATAAAACATAGACATGTTATAAGAAACAGTCAAATGAGGCAAAACACGCCCCTGAATGTAAAAGTTTACTTATTTTGCGGCTTTTCCCTTCCGCGTCTGGGCAAACGCGACACCGCAGCACGTGGAAGCTGCGTTGATTCAGCGTCATTTCCGAGCAACGAAAAGCACTGTCAAACGCTGGCGGGCTACTTGGCGCGGTAACACATGTACAGAAGCTCTGCCCCCGTAGCTTTCCCTTCATCACCGAAAGCTGTCCGCGAGTATAGCGTGTCTACATTGCGTTTTTAGTGCGCAAGCATTCTTTGGCGAGAACCCCAGCCTTGTCACGCGAAAAGTGCGATTGCTTGTATGTGCACAAAAATATGTGATTATTTATTTTAAGACATTTAATCGTTATAGTAGTGTAAATGAAGATGGCTGGTAGCTTTATAAGCGATAAGGAACCATATAAACCCCACCCCCTAAAAATAAGTAATAAGAGAATACCCATTGAGATACACAGGGCTCCTTTAGGTTTGGGTGAACTAAAGTTTTGGGGTTGGCCAACTTAAACTTGGGGATAAGCCAAGTTGAAATCTATGGAAGGGGCGGGGGGGGGGCAACTGAAATTTTGGGGTGGGCCAACTTAAATTAGGGGGTATGCTCATGCATACTTAGACAACTCCAGTGCAGCTTCTGCATTACTTTTCAGTTCTTGAATTTACTTGCAATTGGACTGTCACACACGCATGAGTTGGTGACGATTATTATTTGATTTTCTCAACGATACAGTTAATGTGCAAGGGGCACACATGATCGCGCACGCAAGCTCGCACTGAAATCGCGCAACCGTTCTATTCAGTTTAGAGACTACAGCGCAAAAGCTACATTCACATTGAGAACACAAAACCATGGACGGACGATGCACTCGCGTCTAATTCATTATGAGTAGGCACGCTGAATATATTATCTGCGATGCACATGCGCGCACAGGCGAGAAAAATGATGTGCCACAAGTAATACTACATCAATGCACAAAGTAAAAGATGTTATCATTTGGCAGAAAGAATGTCTGGAGTATAGAACTCGCCTCGAAGCTACTTTTACTTGAGTATGACCCATTCATACGGCTTTGAAAGGAGTACTGACACAAAAATTTTCGATCCGGTCTTTTTTTTCTGCTTTAGTAAGTAGCTCATGGCCCAATAATCACGGCACAAAACCTCATTTACTTCAGAGCGCCACAGATAATTATTTGGAGCCTTATTTGTAACGACCTGTCCCAGTTTCGGTTTCAGAGAGCACCGAGATGGCCGAAGAAGGTATGTAAACCATGGAGAGGCTCTCACGTCACTCTACAGTGTTCTAGAAGGGTAGTAGTCATTCTTTGTGAAGCTAAAGTGAAGCCGGAAGTTGGCGTTGCTCATGGCACTGCTCCGCCTATCGGGCCAGTTTTCCTCTCTTGTTTACATTTCTCGCGAAACCACGCCGTGCTGCGCGGACCCGCGCGCTCCGCAGCAATACTAAGCAATCTTTAGCACGTTAGCATGATTCCGCGAAAGAGGGCAACATTTCGCGCGGGTATTCCGTAGCCATTGCCGTGGCGCGGTACATTGCGTACAGCGCTGCATGAGCGTTCATTTCACGAACTTTAGTTCCTCCAGTCCCACCTGGCCACAGCAACATCCGGTAGAGCACGGTCCAGATAACGCAGCACAACAAAACACGAAGACCAACGCAAACCTGCCCGCACGGCGCCTTTGCCACGGTACGAAACCTACGGAGCAACACGTGTGAGCGCACATATACAAAGCCGCCATGGGGCTCTTGCATTGCCCAGGGGGCGCTGCAAAAAAAGTGCTAAAAAGCGCCCTCTGTCCTAAAATTGGTCGTACCAAGCTCGGTCGTCTGCTTCGGAAAGCACGTTTACAATATGGGCCCGCCACTTTCATTTGTGTTGTATCACGGCCTGCAGCGAATATCGGGCGCCGAAGATTTTTCCAGGGGTGGCACGCTGCGTGAAGGCAAGAAATTATGCAGTACCGAATACGTGTACGCGTTCAAGAATTAGGCGGCGAAGTTTTAGCACGGTGTCAATCGCATGTGAAGCGAGTCGCGTACGAAGTGGAACTACAGGTAAGGTTTGCACGCTAGCTGCTAGATTCAGGCGCACAAAGGCGAGAAAATGCTTGCTATAAATGAATCCACAGCAGCGATAAGCAGACATCATGTGTACGGAACTGCTCGAGCACACGACGGTACGCGCCGCGATGTACGAACTGCTCGAGCGCACGATCGTCCGCGCCGCGACGGCAGCGGTCTTTCGACATGCCGCGAAACGGCGGGCCTCCTGCAATCTTTGTTGCCTGCATGCCGCTAAACAAGTTGTTATGTCTTCGTTGTAGTAGCGGCCATCTGTCCCTTTTAGTAACTGGTAATAACTGATGCAATGCATATGGGCTCGCACGTACGTGCGAATCGCGCTGCAGCGCGAGCTCGTGCGCTGCTCGCTTGATGTAGCTTTTAATGACAGCGCTCGAACATCGATGTGCTGCAATCAATACTGCCTTGCTGCGCTGCCTCAACGTGCTGGCTTGAGATCAAGGATGAGCGCATTAACTCTCTTAACCTGTGCTGCTTGTAGTGGAGTAGTCAATTGTCATCGAATGAGCCCGACCAATTGTGCTCATTTGCACACACCTGATTCACCACTTCGCATCGGTCGAATTGTTAATTGTCGCTGTGGCCGGGTCTCGAATCGTGAATTACCAGCCGTGCCTCATAATAATATCTTGGTTTTAGCACGTAAAACCCCATAACTATTTTTTAAACAAAATGCCTGCTGCTATGTCGGTCTGCTGTCGGGACTGTAGGTGCAAAAGACCGAAATTTAGAACGCAGATGATCAAGCAAGCTTCAAGACAGGCGAAGCAGTCAGCGTGGCGCGAAGTTTCGCTTACTCAGCACGACTATGCACGGCTTACTCAGCTATGCAGCACGCCCGACGCTCCACTTCGTGAGGCCTTGAAGGAAAACGGTAGGATCTGATGTTGGGATTCAGGCCTTCTTGTTCATGGCAGCCCACGACGCAGAAGTAATGACGGTGACGCCTTTTCGAGGCTGGGCTAGGTCTCTCCGGATCGGCGTCACCGATTCCTTCTGCTCCCAGCATTACGTCCCACGGCACACAGAGAGTCCGTTCTCGTTAAACTATAGGCGGCGGCGAGCTCGCAGCGTGTTCGGCGTGGTCTGTGAGAAGTGACGAGCCTTTTCGCACTCGCAACAGGGCATAAAAAAGTGCGAATCGACGCAAAACTCGGCCTAAAAACGTGCTTCGCCACAGCCAGGGCTCAATACGACCCAAGCTGGTACGACCCAGATGTCGTTTCCCGCGCCGCCACCAGGCGCCGCTACTATTGGCGGCGAGGAGTGACGGAGTCGCCATCTATCGGAAGCGCCTCGCTGGCGTAGTATGAGGGATCACGTGGCGCGCTCCTCATAGGTTTTGCTGTCAGTGCTCACTGAAAACACCATGCGCGAGCTCTCCCAGACATTTCTGTAAGTACTTTCGAAACGAGAGAAGTTTCTTACTGTCTAAATAATAATCTTGGGCAAACTGAAAGCACACAATCGTTTACAGACGCTATCTCTTTACCGAATACGTACAGTGAACGCCACTGCGCGCGGTCGCCGCGATGGAGTCTCCCCAACCCGCTTCTTGCGTGAAAGGTAGGTAAACGCTGGGAGCAAACTATGTGAAATATGTTCTTATAGTGTTTGTATAACTAAATGGAGTGTAATAGAACGAAGCCTCAATGCAGCGATCGCGCAGATTCGCAGCGACCGACTGCGCGTCTGCATGCTTGTCCGCACACTGTGTCGCTTTCTCCGCGCGCGCGTTTTCGCACCGTGCCATGAGCTTTAGGCCGCAGAATATGAGCATTTGACAGTATACAAGCAATCATCGTTGCGTGGGCGCTATCAGAGCTGTTCAAAAATAATTTCGTTGTAGAGACTTCGACGCCTACGGGGACTGTGATGTGACGTCGCGACGATTCAATCTTTTTTTTCTTCTAAATTCTTTGAACTTTCAATACTATTTCTAGAGTTGCGTCGCACTGTATGTTTATCGGTGTTCTCAGCGTGCCATTCCCCGCTGCTTCTTTTTTTTTTTTTAATCCAGTGCATTAATCCATAACACAAACATGACCATATGTCATTCTTTTTTAATGTGCTTCTTACCGCTGCCTTTCCACTCCACTGAACTTGCCAGTATCTATAGCATCGACAAGTTCATAGACCAAACCGTCATGACATTAGTCGGGCAGTGGACTCGGGCGAGCGTCTATGTGCGCGTTTTCAGAACATCGCAGACCGGCCGCCGTAGCAGAAATCGTCCTCGCGTCTGTTGTAGCCGATGACTGTTTGCCGATTTTATGTTTCGCGAGCCAAGCTTCACTCGGCTTCTTGTCCTGCGGCTACGTGTGAATAATACGGGTGTCACACGGCGCACTTTAGATCGCGATGAAGCCCGATCCGGATCGAATTTCTCGGTCGTGATTGGCTCCTTTCCACAAAATGCGCGAGAGAGCCAATCGCTGTCCAGAATTTCGATCCGGATCGGCGCCGATCGCGATCAGAAGTGTACGTGTGACACCGGTATAAGGCTGACACCGGCCTCCGTTACGTGCGTCCGGCCCTGCGGCACCGAGCAGTATACCATGTTGCGCGCCTTCAAAGGCAGCCACTACCTATTTTAGTGCTTTCAAGCGTTGTAAAGGAGACACTCGAAGCGGGAAAATTTCGCCACTAAATGAGGACCGCAGTGCACGAGGGAATTTAAACTCGTTTTCAGCTCGCTTCGGCGCGCCCGAAGCAGCCGACGCGGCCGCTATGTCCACGTGATCCCTCCTAGCACGTCACGCCGACGGTGGCGCCAGCTTTTCCAGTGGTGGAGCTCGAGGCCAATAATACTCAAACTCCAGCGCAAGACGCCCATTGTGGCCCGAAAGGCGTGGCCGCTACAGCAAAGAAATAAAAAAACAGCAAAAAAGAGGAGAACCTATCATTTCGTCCACACTTTTCTCCTAGCGCGCGGAAGGAGGGGCTAGAGCCTCTCCTCAGTTTCCTTGCTCCATGTACCCACGTGCCCACAGCTGGGCACGTGATCACAAAAACCTCTGACGTATACTCTGACGCAACGCCAGCGCGCACCCTGGCGCGTGAGCTTCGTGTTGCTGGTTGTGCTACGCCTGCACTGCACGTGCTTCGCGATGTCCTCGCCACCATCGTCATCGTCGTCTTCGGCCTCGCCTCCACCATTGTCGTCGTCGTCGTTCTCGTCATTGTCGTTTTCGTCGTCCAGCGGCGACGATTTCCTGGAGGAAGGAGTCGCCGCCGTATTAGACGTGGCCAATCATCACTTTCGATTCAACCCCCTAGAGAACAACAATTGGGACATTGCGGGCGGTGACACTGGAAACAAACCTCAAGACGCTCGCATCGGCCACGTTCACTGGTAAGACACGGCAAATCGGCGTCGAACGTCGCGGCCTCCACGTATTAAACAGTAGCGTGTAATTATATATTCCCAACTCTTCGCATGTCATAATTATTCCTAAATTTCGTGGCGTCTAAGAACAAAAATGCTGCGGTACATAAATACAGCGTATCCCTTGTTTTTAGGCATGATTTCTTGTATCTATATTTCAATGTATCCATTGTTTTAGGCATGGCACTTCCATGCTTCAATGTACCTACATTTGACCAGGATGGTTTTCGAATAAGCTACGGCTAATTGCTTTACTTGCTTTATATGCCGGTTTAACAGCACAGGCAGTTTGTGAAGACTAACTACGATGCGCAACAACAACGGCGAGTTGCTGTATGCGGTGCCACCTGAGCGCACGTTGCATGTTATTATCGCAGGTGCCGATGTGGACGCTGCAGGGCAATGGACACCGAGCTCGAGTCGGTGTGCTGCAGAGAGCTTGAGCGTGTGGATGCACTCAGGGGCAACGAGGCATGCATTACAACCCACCCCACCTTTGTTCAGGCTTGCCTGAACGTGCACGCCTATGAAGTGTCGTGTTATGCCCCCATGGAAGACCGCCCGGCCCCAGAAATCCACAGGTATTTATTCACACATTTTCCACCGTGGCCTCGACTCGAAGCACGACGTTCGCAATATTGGATTTTTCGGTCGGAAGTTATTCGTGATCTCGCGTCGTAACATGTACGTAATACTCCATGTCATCCGTCCAGCCTTCCGTCTCAGTATATCCCGCCCATCAATCGTAGCACGCGCGTAACTTATAAGAGACTTGCAGTCGGCGTCACAAATTTGCGGATCACGGTATCGGAAAACGATGAATTGCCCGCGATTCCTGCAGGTGTAATGAAAATATTCAGCCTTTCCTCGGATGCCGCGGACCCTATAATTTTGACGCCGGCTGTACGCTACAGGAAGTGTGACCGTCCACTAATTAGCGCTATCTTTAAATGTGACCTAACCTTGTTCATGTATTTCCAGGCGGTACAGATACGCAGCATACCGCCAGTTTACACGGTGGGTGTGGCATCGGCTGGGACGGGGCAACAGAAAGGTGCTGCCCAGTTGTGTCGTTGCTGCTGTGAGGGATGCCTTCCCATCTGAAGTGTATGCAGGTTTTAAATGTCCGTATTATTAAAAAAATAAACAAAATGTGTCTGTGTGTTGTTGCAATGCTATGTAATGAGAAGAGAGTTCAGGACATCAGATTTGCATTGCTGGTGAAGTTACAAATTGCCTTCTCAACAAATTTGAAAATGCATAGCATTTTTATTAACATATGGGGCACTATTACTAACAGGGCCGCCACGACCAAAGTCTGTATCACTTGTGGCCTACACATCCACAGCCAACATGATAGCACAGGCTGGTATTTCAAGTGCAGTGAATACAAGGTCATACTGCAGTCTTATCTGCTCAGTCATTGCCATTCTGATTTCTGCCTATCATATAATTTCCATTCATCGTTACGAAACAATGCATGCAATACATTACGATATATGAACGCTAGAAGCCCTCAGAGACACGACATGCATTTAGAAATTATTAGCTTTTTTTACATGCACACACTAAATGGCTACTTCCGAGTGCAATATTATAAAGCAGTGAATGGGGTGCATCATGTATTTGTGTCATGTATAATTGCACCGAGGCATAGGTACGCAAAACATTCTTATAGGGCATAGTGGTTTCTGTGTATTTAGCTACATTGTCTTAAGTAAACACACCTGCATGCAGTTCTCACACATAGGAAACTGGCTTGTGCAAAGTCAGGCTTCTTGGCCTATTTGGTACAGATTCACCTTGCAACAAATGTCACAGGAGTAGACGACGCATATTGGACTAGACAAGTGCCCCTGTTCCACAAGAGACAAAAAAGTAGTTGCTCCTCAGTTCCTGATGTTGCACAGACCATCCTAAAGTTGCAGTTGCTGTCAGTACGGGCTTAGAGGCACAAATTTGAAACAGAAAGTTAAAGGTTTTCTTTATCTCTTTTTTTTCATAACCCTATTGGGATCTCTACTCTTCGTTATATTGATAAACTTAGAATACTGTAGTCAGACAGTTATGTCATGGCCCCTGTCACAGCAATAGCTAGTATAAATACAATGTTGCAGTGCATCAAAAAGTAGAAGTAGCAGAAGGAATCTTTATTAGCACAAGAAACGTAACAAGCTCCAAAAGAAAACTAGGGTAAATACTGTGACAATGGGTTGCATTTATTTACAGATGGGAGATGATAGCTCAAAGTAGGCGATCTACGTAGAAAATCACAGTACAGTCCCACTTCATTGTCTTCTAACCTGCATTAGCATGTTTCATTTCCCCATTCCGCTGACAATGGCCAGTGGGCGAGTCAATCAGGGGATTGATGGTGGCAAGGCTTGAGGCATGTGACGTGAGTCAGCTGTGCCTTGCTAGAGCGGTGACTAGTACCTGTGAGACGACTGATCCACCTCGGCATTGTTGTGGAAGTGACGTCCCGAGAGTGTGGCTTTCAATACAGTGAACAGGTGCCCATTATCATACCTTGCTGGTGAAGCAGCGCACTGACACGTATACAGTGCAGACAAACAGAAAAAGACGACACTTTCTGTTTGTCTTCACTGTATCCGTGTCAGTGCGCTGCTTCACCAGCAAGGTATGATGATCACTCACCAACTAGCCCAACTTTCCACTTTACTGAACTTCAGGTGCCCATTCATATGGGATAACAACATGCAGTTCCATTGGTGACCACGTTGTTATCATACATCTGTCTGCCATCATGATTTGTACTCGAATAACCTCGGGCATGCCTGTCTGCTGCTACTCTGTCTTTTTCGGCACTCTGCGCATCTGTCATTACTCCTCCACTGATGCTGCTTCCATGATTGAACCAGCAGTGGGTGTAGATTCTTATGGCGATTGTTTGTTTCATCTGGTGTACCCTCTTCTCTTTAAAAAAAAAATGACGAAACCTACTTTCGAAACGTCCCTCGTATGCTGATGCAACTGCCATGCACAACAATTACAATAACAGCCCACCAAGAGGAACTGGTGAGACTAATCATTAAATGTGATGTGCATGAAATTTCACTGCATGAACCTGAGGCACACAGTTGCACACAGATGACAAAGAAAGGCATGAGGAAATGAGAGATTAGATGCTGCAAGTAGCAGCAACAAAATGCTCATAAAATATAGCACTGCAATGTACGAGGTAACCTTTAGGGCATTACAAGACTATTTGCTCTGCACATTTCCTGAATCCAGAAGTCACCACGATGGGTACATGCCCATGATGCTGGAAGTTGCAAACAGGGTGATGGTCACTGTCCCTGGACTTTTATTTGACTGCTACAGCCAGTACTTGGTAAAGCAAGTACAGCGGTGGGAAGAAAACATTCCCCTGAACGTTCACTCACTCGGGCACATTTAATGCCCCTTAATTGAAGCTTGGACTAAACACTTTGGATTGTTGTGGCATAGATAAAACGTGATCTTGCAAGATCCCAAGGCCATTGACATTAATGCCCTTCTATTGCGGGCTCAAATAAGAAAACAAAGCGTTGTGCGACCTATGCCGCTGAACTGTCCAATGTAGGCACATATGTTTTGTCACGAGTGTTGTCTTCATACGTCATAGATGGCTCTGAACATAAAGGTGTAGAACTTCGCTGCTGCACTGCCTCCATCAGTGGGATGTCTGGCAATTCCAAATCAATCTGGCATGATGGAAGAGCAGTGAGGCATAAGTATGCTAAGGGTACGCCGTTGAAACCAGCACATAAAGGGTTTCATAATAGCTGCAAGATTGAAGACCACCAATACAAGCACGTATGCCAATGGCGTGACAGGAGCTCACCCGCTTCCTTTACGGTTGGGCTCATTTGGACTTTTGCAGCTTTTGTTATAGTCTTCAGAGCCACCTGAGTAGCCTGGGAAGAAACTTCAAGAAAGCACTGAGTTTGTGCGTCCAGCTTTACTCGACCTGTGGAAATAAGTCAGATTTTTGTCTTAAATCAAGTTTTCATTTATTCTTGTTTTGCAATTATTTCTTGATAATAAATAATAAATATCTGCTGTTAACTACATGTACCCTACGATTTTTATATATCTTACCTTCAGTAGTCTCATGGACGTTTTCATACTTTAAAATTGCCAAATTATCTAACGACATGTATTGGGCAAGTCTACACTTATTGCAATTCATAAAAGATCACGGCACTGCAGTGCTTCAGAAGTACGAAGCTGTACAAAGAGCACGTAAATTGAAATGTCCACTGAAATGGCAAGAACTTTCAAATGTTTCTGTTATTTGTATGTCCTAACCTTAGTGTAATATCACTTTTTTATATCGTGATGCTCAATAACTTGAGGCGTGTGACCTAGCCTTTCACTCAGAAAAGCTCAAACATATCTCAATTTTTCCAAACGTGACTTGATGATTTGTCACTTGCCCAGTAACTGGTCAGTATATCGCTCGCAGCACCAAGACGGAACGTTGAACAACAGGCTAACGGTAATCGTTCTGCGCTAGTCATCGACACGGTGCACTTTTTTAAAAACCCACCTGCTACATTGGCCTCGTTCATCTCGTGGTCAGCGCTGAGGTCCATCGACACGGGATGTGGGGCAGCTGGCTCAAGCTTAATGTCCGAGCATGACTGCGCAATATCGGGCATCCTACATATGATGCTATCATTAGGTGTACACACCGCTGCAAGTAGTACGAACCTGTCGTCGAGTACGCTTGGGCAATGAAGCACGTCCCAGGGCAGGATACAAGTAGTGGTGAATAGTTGGCACAGCATCAGGCTTGAGGGCATGTAGTATTGGTGGACAGCGCTAAGTTAAGCGGGTTTGGTTTAAAGCATGCACGCTCGAAATGAAGGGAGCAAATCTGTTCTTCAGCGCGGTCCAGTCTAAATGCGTCCAGAGGCGCGCACAAACTCACTCCACTTATGCCAGTGTAGGCTATCGTAGGGAAAACGATGCATTGCTATTCCCAACCCTGAATGTGTTCAACAGCGGGCTTCTTCGATTTTCCACTTTTGGCTACCCGCGGGCTGCCAGAGCCAGCCAGAGCGTCTTCGTTTTTCTCGGGTTGCTCCGCCCACCGCGCTACGCACTTCCGCCGGGCGTTCGTTTTGCTCGCGCTGGACGGTTTTGGCTACCCGCGGGCTGCCAGAACCTGCCAGGACGATTTTGGTCTGGCTGCTCTCTGGAAGTTCTCTGGCTAGCAGACGACTAAAAGAGGCGATGGGCGCTCGCCTCCATCTTTACGGGGACTTCACGGATTTCAACGCGGGCGTTTGAGGACTTAAATTTATCTCGCTCAGCCAACTGTATACGGTCATCTCCGGATTTCCTTACTTCTAGCGTTATCTTTTTAGGTGCTAACGCTCCGTTCCGCATCGCGAAGCGGTGTGATGCGAGCCGTGGTGAACCGTTTGAAGCTTTTGTGTGTGTGTGTCCCCTAGATTGCTTCTTCGCGCCGCGCTCTCATGCGTGCATGTTATCTGCATCGTGTTCCACGCAAGTTGTAGACGCTCATTCACACATTGCGGTACATCTTGGTTTCGTCTTTCTCTGGTGGCGTTCCTTTTCACATATATATATTCGCGTATGTATATCTCTCCTTTCTCTGCAGTTAGACCGTGTTCGCTCCGTCTCTCCGTCGTATGCTTAGGTGGCAGCTCGAAACCAATATGTGTTCGAACTGCAGGCCGTTGATCTAAGAATACACTGATTGCACTCGGTACATTTAGACACACGTACATTGGCTTATTGCTCTCATGATTGCGACCAATGTTGTTTTTCGTGTGAAACGTTTCGCTGGTCACAGGCGACGTACATTTTCACGCGCCAGCCGCGTCCAGCTCCTTAAATGAGAAGCACCATCAGCCACAACAAACTTTCTGAAATCGAAGCCCAAGCAGGTCGGCGCGAAATTTTATGCGTATGAGACATACCCGATAACCTGCTTTCTTATGTCTTGTGATGATACAGCGCCAACTCATCAATGTCGCCGGTGGGCTACGTGATCGCTGCGAACAGGGATCTTCCAGCTATCGCTTTCGAGTATACAATCACGATTTCGCGTCTTGCCATCCGCCGCGTCGGAGGCCATCTGTTGCGCTGCGCAAGGCGAGGTTGGCCCAGTACGCGTCCTGCGACGAGTCGCGCGAAATCGCGCGAAAGCGATCGTATTCCTGAATACAACTATACATTTTCAAGGTGGCATCGCATAAATGGGCCGATTACGCCGAGAGCGCGTCGGCCTCGACGGGCGCTGCCATGCTGGTAGCATGTTTACATTTGGCCAGCTGTACCGGCGTTCGATTTTGCAAACTTCGGGCAGGTTCGGGTTCTCTTTTGTCTTGGGATTCCAGCCCACGTGACTTCCTGTCAGAACCGGAACTAGCTGGCTGCCGTCTGGCTACCAGCGGGCTGCCAGAACTGCGAAAATCGAAGAGGCCCAGCAGCTAACGACGCAGTATATATGCGGCATTGTGCTGTACTCGCAATTCGTGCGTGATCAGTGCAGCGCAGTCAAGCTGATAGTACGCAAAATCCGCAGACATGACCAAAACTGCCGCCTAATTCTGCAATTGCAGTGACACAGACAGCGTCCCACTACGATCAACAACTGAGAAGAAGAGCACGCGCAGCAAGCAGCACTAGCCAACGGAAATTCGTGACATAGCGTTTTCTCAGTTGTTGTTTACATTCCTTTCTTAATGTCGATGTCGCGAGGTGCTGCGTTTTGCGGTTGGCTGTTCACACATACTTTAAAATTGATTTTAAATATGTTGTAGGCTATAGTCGCCGTTGATACTTCGCCGACGATGTGTGTGTGCTCACATAAATTGATCTCACTCGTTAATCCGACTTCGAAATTTTGTGTCAGTACTTCTTTAAGGGGCCCCTGAAACAGTTCAGACAAATTTCGTAGACACGTAGGGTGTAGCTAAAGTGTAGCTAATCATTTGCGCCACAATTTGTGTGAAACATCTCATATTAAGAGAGCTACGGATAATTACAAGTTACCCTCCTCCATATTCATGCATTTTCTCCTCAACTCGTTCGTCGATGGATGGATGGATGGATGGATGTTATGAGCGTCCCCTTTGGAACGGGGCGGTGGCTTGCGCCACTAAGCTCTTGCTACTATGCTGTCTAATATCCTACCTAGGTTAACCAATGAAAAAAAAAACACTATGAATTACCACGTCCAAATTTTCTGATACCCTATTGCGAACTGTGCTTTTGTACGTCTCCGTCCTTTGTCGTTTCCCTACTTTTCTTCCACCAATCCTCCAATCGCCTCTTACTGATGTCTATTGCGGACCTGTTTGCTTTACCACTGCTCCCGCTGAACCCAAGAGCTTCAAGGAGGCCAGTGGTGCCTAAATCGACCGCTGGATAGACGTCTTCACATTCTAATAAAATATGCTCCGTCGTTTCCCTAGCTTTACCGCAGCAAGCACATGCTTCTTCTTCCTTCTTATATCTCGCTTTATAGGTGCGTGTTCTAAGGCATCCCGATCTCGCTTCGAAAAGTAATGAGCTTCCCTTTGAGTTATCATAAATGGTTTCTTTCCTAATTTCGTTTTTTCCCCTTAAGTAGTTACTCATGGCAGGTTTCTTTTCCATTGCCGCCACCCATGAGATTAATTCAGCCTCTCTGACTTTCCGCTTGACCTTCTTTGTTGCTGTGTTGCCCACCCCACAGGCCGCATAAGTGATCAGGGCTAAGCTCCGCCTTCGCTGGCTCTGCATCATGATGGCACGTCGTGGCGTTGACTTCCGGTTCTCTAGGAGCGAGTTCGCGAAGCCTCTCCAAACTCGCCGCCAGCTGCTTGGCAGTCGACCCCAAGCGAGAGCTATCGAAGCAGCGTGCATTGCGAGCATTCTGTCGCAGCCCCGAACGTGTCTGGTATTCAGGTAACGACAGGCGAGCTGGGTGTTTCGACAGATAGCTGGAGGCATAAACTCAAGCTATGAAGGAACTTTAGCGTAGACGCGCGTGCGCGGCCTGATCGGCCTAAAACCCCTTGATAATTTGAAAGTAGCGACACTCGCCTCCTCGCGGCGCTTTCCTCCTCGATTCTCACCTGCCGGCTGCGCACGGCACGCTTTTTCTCCTGGGCTCCCCCGAACGGGCCGCAGTATTCTATGGAGGCATGTTATTTTGGGCCATTTGCGTGCCCCAGTGGTGTTCAAAATTTAAAAAAATACTGATAACAGCATCTATAATTGTGAAGGCAACGATTTTAAAGAGGGTTTTTTCATAGAACTGTATGAACGGGGTATACTGATGTAAAAGGAGTTTTGAGACGAGTTCTATACTCCAGATATTGTTCTGCCACATGATGAGATGCTTTACTTCGTGCATCTACTCGCCGCGGTTGCTCAGTGGCTATAGTGTTGGGCTGCTGAGCACGAGGTCGCGGGATCGAATCCCGGTCCCGGCGGCCGCATTTCGATGGGGGCAAAATGTGAAAGCACCCGTGTACATAGATTTAGGTGCACGTTAAAGAACCCCAGCGGTCAAAATTTCCGGAGTCATCCACTACAGCGTGCCACATAATCAGAAAGTGGTTTTGGCACGTAAAACCCCATAATTAATTTTTTTTTCGTGCATCTGATGTAGTATTGCTTGTGGCACATCCCCCTTAGATCTCTGCTTCAAGGATCGCGTTGTGGGCTACAGAAAATACCACGTGACTGAAGGAAGGCCGGAACGAACAGCCGTGTATAAGAAATGATTACTGATTAGCAAAGTTAAGTAATGATTGTTTAGTAATTAGATTAAGATGAATTGAGGTGTATTAAGAATTCAGGTTGATTAAAGTCAATGAAAGTGGATTAGGGTGGATGAAGGTGTATTAGGATAGATGAAGGTGGATTATGGTGGAACTAGGGTTGATTAAAGTGAATGATGGAGGATTAGGCCGGATTAAAGTGAATGAAAGAGAATTAGACTGGATTAAAGTCGACAAAGATGAATTATAGGGTGGATTAAAGTGAATTAAAGGGGATTAGAGTGGGTTAAGGACGATTAATGTGCTTTGCAGAGAATTCGGGTGTATGAAAGGTGATTAAGGAAGGTTATGGTGAATTAAGGTACATTAGGGAGGATTAGGGTGAATAAAGCATTGGTATGAATTAAGCTTTATTACAGCAGGCTTTACAACCTTAATCCTCCTTCATCCACCTTAATCCTCTTTCATACACCTTAATCCTTAAGGAATTATTAATTAACTTGGCTAATCATTGTCTTATACAGGAGTAGACATGCTTTAGGTCGCCTCTGGCCTTTCTTGGGTCACGTGATATTTTCCGTTCACATCGCGACCTTGAAACATACAGATCTAGAGGCTTTCGCCTTCAAACTTTGAAAAACGCTATGTACTAGCTAGCACTCATCACCTGCAATACCACGGGCATACTTTTTTCAGGGCTTGCATTCATTATATCCTACTGACGCACAGATCGACGTAAGCTAGAAATAATAGCTCCTCTACAAGCTGCTATTTCAATTTTTAGTAAAACAGGCAACGGATCCTCACAAACGCCAAAAGTGCGATCGAGAGGCTGTATCTTCGCACATAATTGTTCACAGCGGAAAGCAGAATCTATAATGCTACGTTTCCGAATGAATGACAACAGTTGGCGACGTCCGAGGTGATGGAGCCGTCGCAGATTAGGCATATTGAGGACAACCGCATTTTTTATGCAACGTACAAATTGCCGCAACAAAAACGCTGTTGAGCAGGCCAGAAGAATGAAAAAATGCAGCATTATGGGATGCTTTGCTAAGAGCGATAAGAAAGACGCCTCACCTCGCAAATAACGCTGTTCTTTCGGCCAATGTCATGCAGCCACTGCTTCCTGCGCAAGCTGTCACGCTTTCCTTGTGGTATCATAAATGCTGCATAACCATCTTCAGGCTTCTTGCTTCAGTTATATGTGCAACAACACGGCATAACGCTAGCAGATATAGCACGATACACAGCGTACAACGTTCGCTACGCCGAGCTAAAAGCGCCGAGCCAGCCGAGCGGAGGAGAAAAATGGCGCGAACTAAAAAGGAAAACGCAAGCAAAACGCAAGATCCGCGCGTTTCCAAAGGCAACGGCAGGGAGACCAATCGTCGTGCGGAAAAACGGGGGTAAAACTGGTTGCAGCAAGGGAGGACGCGCAAGGGGCAAGGAGGTCGCGCGGCGGCGGCAGAGTTCAAAGAGTGGCGGTACTTTCAAATTACCAAGGGACATTAGATCGGCCTGCAGGTGGAGCACCAACAAAATGCAAAATGGAGCACGTTGTAACACAAGCAGACGACGCTTGCTGTGTGCCGGAAGTGCTTAAGTGTAGTGAGAAATTGTTTTTGTGCATTCTCTTTGTGTTACTTTCTTTTTATAGAAACAAATTAACTAACGTTAGTTAATTTGTTTGTAATATGTAATGTTAATGTTAGTGTTAATATGTAATGTTTGTAATATGATGTTTGTAATAGTTTGAATGTACATTCCAACTATTACAAACATCATTTGTTTCCCATAAAGGTGGAAAAATTATAGGTGACGGGCCCTGGGTGGGTAGGGGCGGCTGAAAATTCCGCCGAGCAGTGTGCTGCGATCGGCAGTGATGTACATTTTTAAAACCTTATAACAAATTACACGCTTTACGCGGAGCACTTAGATGCGTCAATTAATGATCAGAAGGACCTACTCCAACGACTCAGTACGTTTGTACAAAATCGTCAAAATCGTTGCAGGGTCCCTTTAAGTAGTTACTCATAGCAGGTTTCTTTTACATTACCGCCACCCATGAGATTATCGCAGTCTATCTGATTTTCCGCTTGACATTCTTTGTTGCCACATTGCTAATTATACAAGTCGTATACTTGCTGTAATTAAGCTTCCTATTTTTTTTCCTCCACTGTCAATAATTGCTATTCCTGTACAAATACCTGAAAACTCTCCCAGCCCATTTACATTCTTCCATATTCCTCAGTCGCTCTTCATAATCAATTTTACTATGAGCTTCCCTCACTTCAAAACTTGTTCAGCCCATGTCACCCTGCACAGCTTCATTTGTAGTCTTCCCGTGAGCACCCAATGCAAGGCGTCCCACCGACCTTTGGTTGCCATCGATTCCTGATTGTACCCTTGATCTCAAGCAATTAAACAACGGCATTTCCAAATGCAAGCCCTGCAACCATTACACCTTTCCACATACCCCGGAGCACCTCGTACCTATTGTATCTCCACCGGCTCTGTATTTCATTAGGGCCGCATTTCTCTTCCCCTTTGGATTTAGCGGCGTGCCACCATAAGCGCCATCTTCTTTCTCTAAAGCAGGCTGCTTCGCAAGAAAGGCCAGTACTGCGTGTCACTATACGTTGTCAGGATTGGGGGCTCAATCCCATCGTCCGTGGTCCTTTGCCAAGATTGGAGTACGGCATGAATTCGGAGGTAGCTGGCCCATGCCGTCGTCCAACTTATTTACGCTGAGATCGTTGAAGAAGTGAAGAACTGCTTCTCATCGAGAACGAGGAAAAAGGGTTTATTTACAGAAATTAAATCAGTCTAACATGACTGCTTGAGAAAAAGAGTAACAGTCCAACATGACTGCATGAGAGAAGTGACTCAGTCTAACATGACTGCTCAAGAGAAGTGTGTCCTCAGCATTCGCACAACCAGTTTTTATACACTCGATCCGCCGGTCCTACGACGCGGCGACTGTTCGTTTACACATCACCAACTCGCAGCTGCTCTGAAGATCAGTTTACGTACACAAAGGCAACCGCGCTCTGATGCCCGACGACGGCGTTGGCGGGTGCCGTTCCGGGAACTATCGTTGCCAATCGAGCGTCGCTCGTTGTTCTGTGCCACTCCGAACCGTGAGAAGCACAAAAATACGTCGTCCCCACGGCGGCTTGTCCATGCGGGTCAAATCAGCTCCGCGTTGGGGAACTCTGGAATCATTGTCCACACACCGAACTAGTTCCGTCACAATGTCGAAGGGGCTGGAGGAAGGCGGCGGATTCCAACGCAAAGGCCGCTTCTTTGAACGCCTCCCAGCTGCAGCGACGGAGAGGGAGAGGTGCGCGTCTTGCACCCCTTGTCGTAATCGGGTGGCAAGGTGGCAATCTTGCTTCGAAGCTCGCCATTCTTGACAGCGCCTCCATGGGCCGGAAAGTCTCGACTGTCTAGCGCGGACAACCGCTAGGCAGGAAGAGAACGGCTGCTGGTCAGGGGGGGGATTGATGTCTTGGCTCGCAGCGACCACTTGTGCATTGATGTCACCGCCCCAAAACATCCAACAAGGACAGGCAACTGCAAAATGAACCCCACAACACGGCTCTGCGCCGAGATGACGTGCATTGGCTCTCACTTTAGACTCGCTAGGCTTCAAAAAAAAAAAACAACAACAACATAAGTGCAGAAACAAAAAAAAATGCTGCATTTCACTATGCCAATTTCTGAAGCAAATTCTTGCTGACAAATTCAGCAATCATGGAGGGAATTCTGCCAAATGAGAGGGGATCTTCTTCGCTTAATAAAAGTTAACACTAGTAACCCTAAAATTTAGGCGGGACCCTCAAACGCAGAATTCAAATTAGCCTGCTCAAACCATCCGCATTGCTATGCAACTTTCCCTTCTTATATCTAACGGAGAAGTTGTACTCTTGGAGAGTGAGGCTCCATCGGAGCAAGCGGCCGTTTTTGTGTGACATTTGATTGAGCCACGTCAGAGGACAGTGGTCGGTCTCGAAGATGAACTTCGCTCCGTACAAGTAACACGACAACTTCTGGGCGGCCCAAACCAAACAAGCGCATTCCTTCTCTGAAGCGCTGTAGGCTTCCTCTCTTACATTTAGTTTACGGCTGGCGTAGAGGATAGGATGCTCCTCGTTATCGTCGCCGACCTGACTAAGTACCACGCCCATACCTCTGTCGCTTGCGTCGCATTGAACTATGAATTCCTTTGTGTAGTCTGGCGCGCGAAGCACAGGGCGAGAAACCAATAGCGTTTTTAAACTTTGAAAAGCGTTCTCTTTGTCCTTATCCCAGTGTACGTTACTCGGTGCTCCCTTTCGGAGGGCGTCTGTTAATGGACTTGCCAATTGCGAGTAATTCGGAATGTACCGTTGATAGTACCCCACAAGTCCCAAAAATGAACGAAGGTCCGTTTTCGTGCGCGGCTGAGAAAAATCTCCAATCGTCGCTATTTTCAGCTCAGCCGGCCGTCTCATGTCCTGACCGACAACATGGCCCAGATAAGTAACCTGCGAACAACCAAACCTACACTTTTCCGCTTTCATCGTTAAGCCGGCTTCAAACGTACGAAGCCTCGCATTCTTGTCATAATAGACTTTGGCGTTCTTTTGAGCTATTGCCATGTTCCTTCCGACTAGTTCTTGGGTTGCGCTTAGCCGTTCCAGTAAGTTTAGCAAGTATTCAACCACGGTTGGACTCTCCCCTCTTTCCTCCCACATCTCTCTTAACATTCTCAGTGGAGACCGCAGTGTCCTCTCATACACTAGTTCTGCTGGTGAGAACCCTGTCGCCTCATGGGGAACCGTTCCCAAAGCAAACAAAGTTGCCGGCAGACAGTTCTCCCAGTCCTCCTTGTGCTCGTAACAGAGCGCACGCAAAACTCGCTTAAGCACCGAATGCCACCTCTCTACACTGTTTGACTGAGGGTGATAGACAGAACTGTGTATTAACTTTACCCCGCACTTTTGCAAGAATGTGGAAGTCAGTGCGCTCGTGAATACTGACCCTTGATCTGCCTGAATTTCGGCTGGAAACCCAACTCGTGCAAACACTGTCAAAAGCGCGTGTACTACTTCGGTGGAGCTGAGCTCTTTCAAAGGGATTGCTTCTGGAAACTTCGTAGCCGGACACAGCATGGTAAACAAGTACCTGTAGCCTGATTTTGTTTTTGGAAGAGGCCCTACCGTGTCTATTACAAGCCGTCTGAAAGGCTCTGTTATTAAGGGGACTACCTTCAGTGGAGCTTTCCATGTCTCTCCTGGTTTACCAGAACGCTGGCAGGCGTCGCATGATCTTACAAAGTTTTCTACATCTTTGAAACAGCCAGGCCAGTAGTATTCCATAAGCAATCTTTCCTTTGATTTGTTTATGCCTAGGTGGCCGGACCACCCATTTCCATGACAAAGACTCAAAAGGTCCTCCCTATACTTAGTAGGTATGACTAACTGATCTAAAATCCTACCCTTTCGATCTCTGTAATGCCGATACAACAATCCTCCTCTCTCATGTATCGTTACGTTGCGCCTAGCAATGCCTTCTTTAGCTGTGTCACGTAATCTAGCTAAGCTCTCATCATTCTTTTGCTCAGCTGCCAGTGACTCTCTATCCACGCGTAAGAGTTGATCAAAGTTCTTTGAGGCCGGTGATAATAACGACCCTGTCTCGCTTGGGAGCGCGTCTGCTTGCTCTTCCTGCAGGCTAGAACTCTGACACTCTAGTGCTACGCTCTCATTGAGCTGGTCAACTGGCAGGCTCTCCTCAACTGTTCTTTTGTCCCTCGGGCCTAGCTCGGATTCGGGTATTGAAGCTATCCCCTTTTCTGCTTCAGCTGGAGGAGCTTGAGCATTTTCAGCCGAAAGCGCCGCGATCTTACGAGCTTGGCCTCGGGTCAATGCCTGTACTATGCCCTCTCCCAGTTTGAGCCCTCTGTCACGCAGTAACTGATTCGAGCGATTCGAAAAGATGTAGGGATACTGCAGTGACAAAAATTTGGAAACTGCAGCCTCAGTCTCTAGCTCCCCGAATGGTCCACTGATTTTGACTTTGGCCATGGGCAGACACACGCTGTGTTTTTCTACAACCTGTTTTATCCATGCTACTTCTCCGGTGAAGTCATCTACCATCACGTAAGACGGATGGACAATGTCCAGCGTGGCGGCACTGTCTCTTAGCACTCGGCATGGTTTTCCATTAACTTGCAGGTCGTGGAGATATGGACTTAAAAGTTCCATATTCTCATCTTTTTCCTCCACGTAGGAAAAAACTACGCTAGACTTCTCGCAGTTTACAGCTATATGTCCCAGTTTGTGGCATTTGTAACAGCGAATTGGTCTAACAGATTCGAATTTTCTTTTCTGTTCTTTTTGTGCGGTTTCTCCGTTAAGTTTCTCCTCGCTCTTTTCTGCGGGCTTTTCCGCCATGTCTACATGCTCGGATCGTCTAGTTTGCGCACCCTTTTTGAACGGAAATGGTTTCCGCGGTCCATTTCGACCGTCCCAGTTTCCCTCCTCGGCGTTCAACTTTCTACGGGTTGCGTACTCTTCGGCTAATTCAGCCGCCCTTTCCACAGTGTTTACATTACCTCTGTCTTGCACCCACAGTTTCACAGCTTGGGGGATGGTTTTGTAAAACTGCTCTAGACACATGCATTCAATGATCATGTCTCTGCTGTCGTACGCTTCCGCGCTTTTAAGCCACTCGACTAGGTTGGCCTTTAAGCTATATGCAAACTCCGGATAGCCCTCGCTATCTTTCTTGCCTGTGCTCCTAAACCTTTGCCGAAAAGCTTCGGCTGAAAGGCGGTATTTCTTCAGGAGACTAGCCTTAACTTTTGCATAATCATATGCATCCTGCACACTCAGTCTGGCGATTACTTCCGCCGCCTCACACGGCAACATAGACAGCAACCGCTGTGGCCATGCACTCGGGCCGAAGTTCATCTTCTCGCAAGTCCTTTCAAAATTGCTTATGAACAAGCCTATGTCGGTCCCGACCTCAAATGGCTTTAATAGCCTGTCCATGCGGTACGATTCTGCCTCACTTGATCGACCCAGAGCGCCTTCACTTCCTTGAGGCAACTCCAAACGTTTGCTTTCAAGTTCAAGTTGCATTTTCCTTAACTGAAACTCGCGATCTTTATCGCGTTCCTCTCTCTCTCGCTTTTCTCTTTCTCTTTCCCGTTCTTCTCTTTCTCTTTCCCGTTTCTCTCTCTTTTTGAGAAGTTCCATTCCCATTTCAATATCTTCCTCACTGGCCTGATTGGAAATTAGCTCCAATAATTCCGATTTGAGCATTTCCTTGCGTACATCTAGGCCCAGTTCCTTACCAACAATCAACAACTCGTCTCTCAGCAGTGTCCTTAACTCCATGACTGCTGCTTTACTGCCTTGATTCTGCTCTCTAAATCTAGCTAGGAAAACACAACCTAGCTAACACACAACAATCTAGCTTCCCTACTGTTCTAAACAGAACAACCACAAAATGAAGCCTAGAGAGTCAAAGCAAAAACCAAGCACTCACCGCAGATACAGCACCATGTCGCAAAGTCCATCTCACCGCTGTCAGCCAGTTGTCAGGATTGGGGGCTCAATCCCATCGTCCGTGGTCCTTTGCCAAGATTGGAGTACGGCATGAATTCGAAGGTAGCTGGCCCATGCCGTCGTCCAACTTATTTACGCTGAGATCGTTGAAGAAGTGAAGAACTGCTTCTCATCGAGAACGAGGAAAAAGGGTTTATTTACAGAAATTAAATCAGTCTAACATGACTGCTTGAGAAAAAGAGTAACAGTCCAACATGACTGCATGAGAGAAGTGACTCAGTCTAACATGACTGCTCAAGAGAAGTGTGTCCTCAGCATTCGCACAACCAGTTTTTATACACTCGATCCGCCGGTCCTACGACGCGGCGACTGTTAGTTTACACATCACCAACTCGCAGCTGCTCTGAAGATCAGTTTACGTACACAAAGGCAACCGCGCTCTGATGCCCGACGACGGCGTTGGCGGGTGCCGTTCCGGGAACTATCGTTGCCAATCGAGCGTCGCTCGTTGTTCTGTGCCACTCCGAACCGTGAGAAGCACAAAAATACGTCGTCCCCACGGCGGCTTGTCCATGCGGGTCAAATCAGCTCCGCGTTGGGGAACTCTGGAATCATTGCCCACACACCGAACTAGTTCCGTCACAATGTCGAAGGGGCTGGAGGAAGGCGGCGGATTCCAACGCAAAGGCCGCTTCTTTGAACGCCTCCCAGCTGCAGCGACGGAGAGGGAGAGGTGCGCGTCTTGCACCCCTTGTCGTAATCGGGTGGCAAGGTGGCAATCTTGCTTCGAAGCTCGCCATTCTTGACAACGTTGAGTCAATGCTCGTGGCATTGAATCAGTGTATAGTGACATGCCCAGTACTAAATTGTGCTTCTATTATCTGGGATCCGTTTACGCAAACAAACACAAAGAAACACTCGAATGGATGCAGAGAAAGGCTGTTCTTTTCATTTATAATCATTATTCCGTACCTCAGTAACAGAACTTTTAAAACAAGCCAACTTGCCTGCATTTACAGAGCGCAGTCGAGCTTCCCTACTAAAATTCTTATATCAACTTGTAAATGAACATTAGGTACAATATTAACAGGTCTGATATAATTACATTTTCTTCTGGGTATGCCACAAGACAGAGGCAACAGCTAATAATTACACCGTTCCGTGTAAGGTGCAGTTGCTTTAAATATTTTTTTTCCAGGACTGTGACTGAATGGAATAACTTCACTAATATCCAAGTATACTCAGCCTTCGTTGTATTCATTTGCTGGTAACCTCTGTTGAATGGGTTACAAGCTCAAATATCACCTTCTTCATTACCAATTTTTTGGCTGTGTTTTGTTCAAAACCGATATTGTTCGTGCAGGCAATGTTCTCCGTGTTCCTTTGTTTTGTTGCCTGCATTTGTACACTGATATATTGTACTTCCACCGTGCTAGAATCCCACTGGGGATTGCAGTGTCTGTAAGTAAATAAATACATACAGTGCCCTAGAAGTGTAGCATCGACATTCATTGCAACGAGTCCTCGCGACGAGTCCCTCGGCTGTGTCGAGCCCATTGATGTATCCGATTGTTTGGACGTGCCGGGCTCCTCTTCTGGACTTTCGCTCGACGCCATGACACCAGTGCCGAAGAGCTAGGTATTTGATTCGTGCGTTGACGCCATGCTTCCTTCGAGCACCACGAGAAACTCTTGTCTCCTCCTGGATACTTTCCGCTCTTCCTTCCACTGTACGGAACACGCCTTGGGTCGTACGGACAGTGTTTCCCATCACATCAACACCGGGTCCCAGCCTCCCCTCAGGCAACCACCCTCATCGCGTCTCAGCGGAAGAGCGTCGTGTAATTAACGGCCTATAGTGAATCACATGCTCCGGCGTGGCGTCATTCAAATATCCCAGAATCCGTGGTCTTTTCCAGTTGTGCTAGTGTGTAAAAAAGATGGTTCTATTCGATTCTGTGTCGACTACTGCCGTCTCAACAAAGTCACACGGAAGGACGTCTACACCTTACCTTGAGTTGACGACGGACTTCATTGTTTACAAGGCGTCGAGTACTTCTCGTCATTAGAACTGCGATCTGGTTACGGGCAAGTTCCCATTGCCGCATGCGATCGTCCTAAGACAGCGTTGGTCACCGCTGATGGGCTATATGAACTTACAGTCGTGGCATTCGGACTCTGCAATGCGCCCGTAACTTCCGAGCGTGTGATGGATAATATTGATATACTTCGCAGTCTCGAATGGAACATCTGTCTGTGCCAACTTGATGACATCGTCGTGTTTTCATCAGATTTCTCGACACACCTTTGTCGTCTCCGCCAAGTTTTGACTTGTCTTAAGAACGCTGATCGCTTTGCAACTCACACCTTGACAATCTTTGGCCACGTTGTGTGCAAAGACGGCGTCCTCCCTGATCCTGCGAAACTTCGAGCTGTTGCCGAATTCCCTAAACCGACGCCACTGAAGAGCCTCCGGAGCTTCATTGGCCTTTGTTCTTATTTTCGTGGCTTTGTGCGCAATTTCGCGACCGTTATCGCTCTTTTGACACGCGTTCTCACTGTTGGCACCGACATGTCTAATTGGTCTCCCAAATATGATCACGCATTCCAGACACTACGCCAGCTGCTCACACCTCCTCCGATACTCCGGCACTACGATACACGGGCGCCTACGGAGGTACACACGTATGCAAGCGGCACGGGGGTGCAGTGCTCGACGCTCGTGCAACGCAAGCCTGGCTATAACGAATATATGTTGTCGCCTACGCGAGTCGAACCCTCAGAAATGTCGAGACCAAATATTCAACTACTGAGAAAGAGTGCCTGGCTATAGTCTGGGCTCTTGGGAAGTTCCGACGCTACCTTTATGGCCGACCCTTTTACGTCATCACGGACTACCACGCTCTTTGCTGGTTGTCGACTTCGAAAGACCCCTCGGGCCGCCTCGGTTTCTGGGCCCTACGGCTATACAATAGTATGATATCCACGTGGAGTACAATGGCCGCAAGAACTCCGACACGAACACCCTTTCTCGCTCTCCTCTACTCCGTGATATAGAGCATCTCTCGGCACAGTATGCACCGCTATCTCAGCGCTCAACGTGGAGTCCATGCATTCGCAGCAACGTGGATTGTTGCTGTGCTCGACCTTTTGTCGCATTCTCCCACCATCACGCCCTCCCGCGCGCTCTGCCATCAAGCCTCTCATTTTACCGTGCGAGACAACCTGCTCTACCGCCGCAACTATATACCGGATGGTCGCAAGTGGCTTCTCGTCATACCTAGTCACATGCGTCCCGACATCTGCACTGCTTTTCATGCTGACCCACAGAGTGTTCACGCAGGCGTGCTGAGAACTTACGCAAGGTTGCGCCAACGCTTCTACTGGCGCGGTATCTACAGCTTTGTCCTCAAGCATATCCGTGCTTGCGAAGCCTGCCAACAACGCAAGGTTCCTCCGCAAGGCTCGACCGTCGCTCTTCAGCCCTTACCTTGCCCAACCATGTTATCCAGCCCCGCCCTATACCGATTCAGCTCGCACTGACGGACAGGGGCCAGGAGCTGCTGGAAGCATGTGGGTCCCGTAACTAGGGAACCACCCCGTCTGGTGCCTGCGTGCACCACCGATTTATTTCGGGCCCAGCAAATGTTGCTTCATCATCATCATGCCCGGCGCGGCCTTTCAATCGCGTCGATCGGCATCGACCTGTCTATGGCCCACTCCCGTGCACCACGTCTAGAAACCGATGCATGATCGTTGGTGTTGACCATATCACACCCGACATGCTGAGACATCGCCCTTCCCTGCAGCTACAGCAAGCGAGGTTGCTTTCTTCATCCTGCACATTTTCGTGCGACATTGCACTCCTCAAGAACTCCTCCGTGACAGAGGGCGTGTCTTTCTTTCCCAAGTGGTTGAAGCCCTGTTTGCCGAGTGCCACGTGCGTCGTCCACCGCACATCTACCGCGTACCATTCTGAGAACAGTGGATTAACTGAGCGCTTCAATCGCACTCTTGGCGACATGCTCACCACGTACGTCGCGTCGGACCACTTCAATTGGGACATGGTTGTCCCCTTTGTAACGTATACAATACCGCGACTCAAGCAACCACAGGTTTTTCACAGTTGTGTTGTATAGACGAGAACCCTTGGGTACGCCCGAGACAGTATTGTCATACCAACGCGATGCCTACGAATTTAAGCCCATATCAAAAGTAGCCAAGTGCGCTGAAGAATACCGCCAACTTTCCCGCACCTTGACGACGGAGGGTCAAGCTCACCAGAGGACTCGACATGACAACGACCTGAGCACTGCCACTTTCCGTGTCGGCTCCCTCGTTTGGTTATGGATTCCACTTCACGTTCTCGTTGCTGACTCAATACAACGGACCCTACCGGATCGTCGCCCGTACATCTGCTGTAAACTATGTGGTCGAACCTCCATCTGACGACCTGCGGCGTCACGGTCGTTTAAACCGTATTATGATCCCCTTATCGTGTCGTCACCGTCAGTCGCCACGATGGCTACTCTGCTTTCGTGGGGCCATTGTAATGACGAAGATAGCAAAAGCGTTATTGAAGCGAGGAAGACAAACCCAAGAGGTCGGTATCGCTGCTTTGCTCGTGCTGGCGTTCAAATGGCTGGAGCCGCTCGGCTGCTCTCTGCGCTGAACCCGACGTGACTGGGAGACTGTGATTCCTGCTAACCATCAATAAATATCGTAGCAGTGAGACTAATTTTGTCAGAATATTGTATTATACGTCGTCACTCTGTTTGAACAAAAAGAAAACGAGGCTCTGTTAAAGGGACACTAAAGGCAAATAAGAAGTCGACGTGGACTGTTTAAATACCATTGCAGAAGCCTGGCAATGCTTGCTTTGTGCCAAGAATAATTAGTTTACGAGAAAATTGTATCTGAAGGGTCCGAATACCTTTTTTAGAAATTCAAATCCCCCGCCACCCAGCCGGGGGAGTGGTGACGTTGGGCACGCCATTACCACCCTTTGCTGCCGTCGGTGAGTAAAACGGCGCCCGACAGACGGCGGCACCGAGCCAAGACAGATAAAGCCCCTCAATCTCCCAAAGTAGCGCCATTCACTTCCCTCCTCCTCCGCTCGGCGCGGCCTCGACGGTGGCGCCGCTGGTGGTGGGCCTGCCGTAGCAGACGACGGCTAACACGCTACGGGAGGAAATCCGCGGAAAAGTTCTTTCGAGTCCTGCGGAGCAGTTTTTTCAATCTAGATCTTGCTTTGTCAGTCGGTAACTGGCCTTAAGAATGTCGTGTCGGATTTGCGGAAGAAATAGAGAAAAGCACCATTATTCAAGGCGTATTTAAGGCGTAAAGCGCGCGCACGTTGAAAGTTCGTGTTGCTGAAACACGACACAAGCACGCGGTGTGCTCAGACACGCAAGTAATTACCAGAGTTTCAGGTTTTGACAGCGCGAAAGTATGTGCACGTGGTTTCGTAGGTTAATTTACGTACCTGCAGGATGCTTTTGTTCGGCCGGCGCGTGAGAGATTCCGACTGTCTGCGGTCAGCAATGCCTGGCAGCAGGGCCGTTTCTGTTCCGCGCCTTTTACAGATGTACGTAGCTCATGCACAGGTTGTGGTGGCCATGAGCAACGTTTTCACACATAGGCGGTATAGATAATTTTAACAACGTACCAGCATATGAAATCGTTATTTATTTATTACAGTGCAAATGGTTAGAATTTGATAGAAAAGAAAGAAGGAACTTGATGGGACAACTGGAAAGAGGTTCAGAAAATAATTATCCCCCTCCCTCATTGGCACCAGCAACACTTTTGTTGAAGTGCTAATTTTATCTCTGTATACTACGTGCGTCTGTATTCTTTTGCGTTGTAAGTTTTCGCAAGGAAGCAGTGTTGCGTTAACTGGAACAGTCAAGGCACACAAGACAGAAGAAAAGTTGATTCTTGGGTTTTACATCCCAACACCACGATCTCATAAGGCACGCCATAATGGGGGCTCTGGATTAATTTTTTTTGCAGCTGTGGTTCTTTAACGCACCCCCAATGCACTGGACACGGGCCCGTTTTGACACGGGCGTCAAAAGAAGAGGTTGGAGGAGCCGCGTCACTTCACAAAGCCGCGCGTTCTTTGCCACTTGCTCGAAGTCAGCCCGCCCGATCTTGTGAATCCCCACTTTTCTTCGTTTTGCGTTGCGCCCGGCGGATGGTAAAACAAAAAGCTTTTTGCCGTCACTGGGTCTGTTGTGGCAACCGTAGGCGCAGCAGCACGGCATCGCAATTAAGCACTCGGCCCTAACACATTGTATAAAACTACCGCGCTCCTTCAAACCGCCTGCCGTACTTCGACGCGCAGGCCCAACAATGGGGGTCGCAGGCCCAAGATTGGGGGTCGCAGCGCGCTGGAAAGAAAAGATATACAAAAGCGCGGCGCCTGCTCTGCGCCGGAAAGAAAAAAAATATACAAAAGCGCGGGGCCCGCTTTCACGTGACACAGATTGGCCAATGGGGGAGCGGAGGAGGCTGGAGCGACAGGAGGAGTGGAGGAGGAAGCGCCTGGGTGAGCGGGGTGGCGGAAAGATCTAAGAATGGCGCTACTTTTGGAAAATTGAGGGGCTTTAAAGACAGAGCGGTGAATTCGCCGCTGCAGCTGCTATTTGGTCAAGTAGCGTAGACCGTTCGAGCCACGTTCGAGCATCCCGTGGCGTAATATGGAAGTTGAATTCTCTGCTACTTGCAGTTTGTGCGAATTTCGTGAGCCAGTAAAACCAGCGCGGCACTACGCGATCAGGAAAGTACTGAGACGCGAAAGCGTGGGCTGCGCAGATTCGAGTGAAAATGAAACATTTCGATCGCCCGCGTCGTTCTCAAGGGTAATTTCAATTAGTCCGTTTTTCTAAAAATTAATTAGAATTAATCAGGTCACTAACGCCCTGTTCGCGATATTATTGACACCTTAGAGATCCCCTAGCCCTAATCTGGCTCGCTTATAGCTGCGAAGCCAAAGTCTAAAGCCAATCCTATCTTTGCTGGAGGGAAAACATTCGTGAGACCTCAACCGGCGCGACCGGCCTGCGTGATTCTCGGTGTCTTGCTGTTGAGGTTCGAGCTCAAATGGTGAATTGTGTACATCGGTGCGAATCCCCCATTTGAAATGGATTTGGTATCTTACGGCACTCGCCATGAGGCCTCTACGGAGGCAGTCTTGGAAGCCCTCCGAGATACCAGCAAAGGAAAGCTGGTCTATGAAACCCACTGGCCTTCGAAGAATTGGTGGCAGGTGAGCGTTCAGAAGCTTACTTTGTCATGTATGAAACGCGTAATAGCGCGTACTTCGCGTTATTTCTTTGAGGCATTCCTGATGTCTCAGCGTTAAGTGTAGCTTCAGTTAACTTTCTTGTTCAAAGTGCCTAAACCGTAGAAATGTGTTGCCTTCGCGATGTATTGCTTGTTCACTGCAAAGCACTGGCGGATTCCCTTGATTTTGACATCGCAGGACGTCCTTCAGAGCAAGCCCGTGGTATATGTGGACAAAAGACTGTTGCCGCTCCGGTTTGACTATGACTGTCAGCAAAAAGACGCCGCTGACGGCCCTGCTTCACACGATGTCACGCCGAGCGACCAAAGTTCCAGCGAGTCGCCATCGGAGAACACGCAGTCGCCGAAAAGCGACGACACCCCAGACCTGTACGCATACGTAATCGGCTCGGACTGCGACGTCTCCATACACCATTACGAGGAAGAACGACTGAACAGCGTCAGGGTAACAGGAATTTTGTTCTGCTCGTCCGCGCATTTTAACCTGAGTTGCTCAAGAATGTGTTCGCCTGAAAATTGACCTTATTCATCCAACGTGAAATTTTGTGATCGGCATTCACAGCCGCATTTGCATTGCCCGAGTACAACCGGAAACGTCACAAGTTCCAAGCGCGAGTATGTGTCGGCCGTTTGCTGCAGAAATGTAGTGATTTGACAGCTGAGAGAAGAGATTTGCAAAAGGCGGCCTCATAGTCCATGAGAGATTAGGGAAAGAATGTAGCTCTGTAAATGTCACAACGCAGAATAAAAGTAGTTATAGCAGAGGACGCGTAAATCACCTTTTTTGCTTAAGAGGAAGCTTTAGATCGGGTGCTCCTATATATATGCATGTAAAAGGAGAATTCGTTTTTCTCGGCAACCACTGCACCGAATTTGACGAGGTTTGTTGAATTTAAAAGGCAGGCTTAAAATATAGTGACTGTTGGTTTCGAATTTTCGATTTAGATCCTCATCTTTTTTTTTAATGGTAAAAATAGACAATTTTCAAGCAACGAAACCATCAAGTTTAGAACTCTGTAACTCAGCAATGAAAACTGATAATACAATTCTGTAAATTGCATCTAATAGCACATTTAAAGCGGACAAAAATTGATATGTTACTCATGAATCCAAAAGAAATTAGTAATATGGAAATGCAGATTTTGCAGAACCCTTGTAAACAATGTAACAAATTCATCTAAGATATAAGATGACACACCGAATTTCTCCGCTTTCAACGATCTGATGGATGCCGTTTACAGAAATGCGATATCTGTTCTTGATGCAGAGCTATTAAATTGTAAACTTCGTGCTTCTATCTGTTTCAAACTTTCGAATTTTTGAAAATCATTGTAACAAAATTCAGGCCCTAAGTCGAAATTCCGCTTCCAACAGTCACTAGAATTTAACTTTCTCTCTCAAATGCACCAAATTTCATTAAAATTGGTCCTGGGGTTATCTGAGAAAAGCGTTTTTGTATTTTACATGTATTTGAATAGGCCGCGTCGGAGTTGGGCCCGAGTGAAAGCTTCCGCTTAAGCCTGTTTGTATCCACTGGTGACTTCTGCTATAGAGACAAATTTAAGAATGCTCGCTGACACAGAAACTTTCTTGGATGGTCGTGTTCCTTCGTTCTGCCTTTGTGACATTGCACAAGTAAATGTGTCTATGCTACAAGAAGAGTTTGTCGGACATTTTCTTGATCTCGTATACGTGAAGTATCTTTTTCAGAGTGAATTCACTGCTTTCGTTCTGCAGTTTTTTGTAGATAGACATTTCAAGCTTTGTAATGTATGGAATCAACGTCACAACGCAACATATTGAACAGTCCCTTTCTCTGCATTGTGCAGTTACATATTCATTGTACTGAACATTTCAGAATGCTATGAGGAAGCGGATTGCACAATATGAGCAGCAGAACCGTCGTTGGGAGGAGCAGGCCAAAAAACACCTCATGCTGATTGAGCAGAACCAGGCACTCGAGTACCAGATGCAGTTGGACAAGCTGAACCAGGAGTACCTGGAAGGGTACACACTCTCTTCATATCTCATGATAAATTTTTTTTTTTTTGCGTGCCAGCATAATAAGAAGCAAATAAAAAACACATGTCAAGCAGAATGGCACACTCTAATGCCATCACTTTGAAGATAATGCACAACGTTAAAGGAAGCTAACTGGCTGTTCGACCAGTGATGGAGTGGAAAATTACAGATCTAATATTGAAGGGCCCCTCACCAGGCCACATAGAAAATTTTGGTTATACTCTGGAAGTTGTTCCGTCCTCTCTTGGGAGCATGCTACCGCAAGACTTTTTCAAATTGGTTGATTAATAGCCAAGATATATTTCAGTACCACAAACTCATGATTTCAGGTGGCGAGCATCACCGCCAACAGGGAGGCTCTCTCCACTTGCACTCTCTTCTTCCCTACATTCTCCCATGCCAGAGCTAGAGGGTCATGTGACGCATATGTCCCAGGCCTTCTCTCTTCATATTCTTTTTTCTCTTTTCTTTTCTCACACACTTTTGCTTCGCAACACACTTCCACTGACGGTTGCACGCGCGAGCTGGCACATTTGTCTTTTGGCGCACTATGCGTGAGAACACCTGACTAGCAGTATAAGTCAGTGCTACACAAACTCTGAAGCAGACGCAAGCGGATCACAGAGCATGACAACGCGCTGGAACACAGTAGAAAATGACATAATTTTGCTCTCAGCACGCACGAAACGGAAGTTTACCTCTCTTGCTGCGGTGCGAAGGAAAACAAGAACATGCAGACATTTGGTTTGTGTATTTTGTTATATCACTAAACTTTAATTTGGCTATTGATGCAACAACTACACAAATAACAAGCGTCGCCTTGGGTAATTCTCAAAGTGTCACGGGTCACTATGAACGACGTCACAGCATATACACGTATGTAGGCGCACTTGCCGATATACGTCATCCCCCCATCTTGGGCTGCAGCACCCACAAAGAGAAGGGCAAACAGCATTTATTTGAAAATTTCAGCTCTTTCCGCAGCACATAGCGATGCAATTCTTAGCACGCACGATCGTGAGCACGCATTGTATGCACTGCACTTGTGAGCTCAAAAAGGCCAGACTTCGTAATGGGCCCTTTAAGCTAAGTGACAGAAAGGTGGCAGTGAGGACCAGAAGAAAGTCTGCCTAGCCGGTATTCTAGTTCAGTCTAAAGGCCAACTGCAATGAAATTTAGGGCTGCGTAAAAAGCCTAGTTTCAGATAATGTAGATTAGAGCAGCCACCACACAGAATTTTACCTTTGAAATACGAGTTGATGCATTGCTGAAGCCTCACAAAAGCAAACATTATTGATAACAAAACTGGAGAGAGAAAAAAAAAAACAATTACTGCTTGCGAGAAGTGATAAATTACTCGTAAACGCCTGGCTCTTCAGTATCACCTCCAAGGTAGGGTGCTGCCCGTGGCATCATTGCGCACGTGTGGTAAACTCATTACATTAATGCCCCTGAGGGAAATAAAGTTTAGTTGAAAGTTTACACTTTCCAATGTCGATACCATCTGGGCCTTGTCGTTACAGCAGAGGCCACAAATAGCACAACAGCCAATTCATGTAATAGAGCGTTAGTGAATCAAGTAACGTTCCAAAACAGCCCAAAGGCCCACAGCTGTCGCACCTGTGGACGCTGGTAAAGCAAAAAGCAGAGTCTATACGGTTCGACAGCTGACAGTTACGCATGTGTACAAAACCCTTTTCACAACGTAACAGTCGCATTAGTCACAGTGTCATTCGCAAAAGTAAAAAAAAAATAAAAAAGGAAATGGAGCACACTTTTGATCAATGTTAGCGTATTGTGAGCCTTGAATAGCATCAACCTATTGTTGAGTTGCTAAGGCAAACCTAATCCCGGGTGACCCTTATGCGACGAACGTATATGACGCATCCCGACCGTTACCTACACACTCTCTATTTGTACGCGCCCTGCCTTCGATCACCCATATTTATCTGTAAACGTTCCAGCTGCTTCAGTACTGAACGAGCAACATAAATGCGACCTATCTGGACTTGTGCCTCAGTTTGACGGGAGCGCGCCCTAAAGATCTCTCGAATAGCGCTTATACACACCACGTGACCAGTCACCACGAATGCGGTATTTACATCTGAAGGTGCAAGAACGGCACAAAACCTCGCATCTCTCTGGGGTGTTTGTTCGCGGCACCGTGTCACAACCGTGTCTTCCTTTCAATGCGGTTTCGTAATAGCGCCGTGGGGGAGGGTGGACTCGGCAATGCACACGACGCTAGCGCCGCTTTGCATGCAACGGCGTGAGACGACAATGGATTACACGATTACAAAGGATTACATACATCACGCGTGTCCACGTCTTTGTGTCATCTAAGGTGGCGCCACAAAGATCGGGCGTGCAAGAGGCGCAATTCTTCTATGTCTGGCTTACTGTTTTGGGGTCGCGCAACTTGTTGGTGCCAGAGCTGAAAGCGGATTTAGAAGGAAAGAGCCTACAGCTCAGTTTCGTGCCGAAACCGTACCGGTCTGTCATATCATGTCCAGCAAGTGGGGGTTAAGCCTGTCGTGTTTTCAGTAAAGCTGTATAAAGCCTGGGAAGCACAGCGAATGGACAGCGATTCTTTAGGAAGAAGTGGAGGATACAACGTAAAATAAGTATATTGGCGATGAACTGTAGCTTGCGGTAACGTTCTTGCGGCATTATGAACCAAGTCACCCAACAGCAAGTTTTATTGTGCAGTCGAGACTGGTTGTGAGCTAGATGGTGCGATCAATTACGACGTTTAATCATGGGGCTTAGTCAACTGACAAAGGATGAGGGTACCTGGAGATTGCTGGGAGAGGCCTGTGTGCTGCAGTGGGTTTCACATTGATGAAACTCTTATCATGGATTAAAAGGCTTAATGGTTTTGATCCCCCTTGTGTGGCCTTAGTAAAGCTTTCTTCAACTGCATAGGCAGCTGCAGTGCAAGAGTTTGAAATCCTTAGTTCTTTTGCTCTCTCTCTCTTATAATACATAGATGTTGGCTCTTTTTTTAGTGCTGCCACGTTGACTCCGTCTTCGTGTTCTACAACATAGATGACAGCCATTTTGTCAGCACTAGAGAGGTGCATTTATTACGGTCTTTGTTTTCTACTACATAGATGGCAGCACTTTGTCAGTGTTAAATGATCGCATTTTAGTAATCCCATGCTTTTTGTGCCTTGTGGCAGATTTGGATCGATGGCATGTGACACTACCAGCTCGCACATGCAACAGAAAGGTGCTACTCAACTCTGACAGTGAGAGTGAAAGCAATGCACTAAAGATTTGTACTTTGAGCGAAGCGGATGGTAGTCTTATGGCTTCTACTGAAAGTGCTGATTCGGAAAGCGAAAATGACATTGAGTTGGCCCGACAGTGGTACAGCGTTTTCATACCTAAAATATGAAACAAGTTGGTTGAAAATGCTTTAGAAGGATATTAGATGTAGTGAAGTTTAAAAATGAGCCATTAAAAAAAAAGGTCAACTGAGGTCACTTTTGGTCAAAATAAAATAAAAACACTTCAGTCGTTAAAAGACAACAACTTTAGTACTTAAGACACATTTTTAACCTTGTGTGATTGTTTAGGAAAACTTGTTCTTATCTTTGAGTGCAGATCACCATAACAAGTGACTTTGTGGGAATGAAAGTACAGTTTAATGAACATTTTGAAAGTACTCTTTAAGTTCAACATTAGGTGAGTCGCATAGGTTTAGCATGACCCCCACCCGACCCACCCCTCGTAGTCAAGATAACATGTCGTAAAATGGGATGTATTTCATCACAGCTTTACAAAACTACTTTCAGTATTGCAGCTGGGAATGTGTAATGTTCCACAGGTAAAGACTGTCATTCATGTTCCTTCTAGGCTTCGGGAGCTTGCAGAGAAAAGCCAGATGACTCGAGAACATCACCAGAGCCACGTGCGGGTAAGTTTTTGCCTAAGCATTTGCAGTCTCTGTGGTTTTTTTTTAGTGCTCACAAATTCATTCACTTGCTTTTGCAATTCCCATCCAGCACCTGAGGAACAAAATTAAGGAAGCTGAGCTGAAACAAAAGCAGCAGGAAGAGGAAGAGAAGAAAAGGTAACTTATGGGCCTTCCTTATGAGCTGGAATGAGTTTGGAATACCGTCATTAATTTGCTAGTAGCAAGACAAAAAGTGTAGTGTGTGACAAATGTGTGTCCATCTGTGGGATGCACAACGAATGCTTGAAGCACTTCATTTGCAAACACAATTTGGAACTCTGCCTTTAGTACCTAGCTTTACTTGCTCACCACCAATGAATTGGTTTCAACAGACGTTCAATAATCATGCCACCACATAAGTGACTTTGAGCTAACATGCTCTGTGAATAATTGAACTTCAACATTGGTTGTAAGTGCATTGGTGTCATGATCTGCATACCGAAAAAGTCGGGGCTGTAGCAGTAAAAGAGGCTGTTCACGATACAGAAATTTAGCGTTTCACTGTGTGCTGTCTGTTATCTAAGCATGGTGCTGAAACATAACTGGCGAGTTGGGTGACTTAGTAGCAATGTAGGACTGGGTTAAAGAAAATGACACAATAAAAGTACTCTGAAGTTTGCTTTCTGTGTTGTCAGCATTTCTTTTTGTGTCCTTGTGGTTTTTTTTTTTTTTAGTGCTTTTTCTACTGACAGTGTGGCACTGTCAGACGGTTCACATGTGTTGTGAGAGTCGCATCACTCACAGAGTAGCAGTGGTAGTGAAAATTTTATTGCTCTTTATAACAGAGATTCTTGAATCATGGGAAGACAGCGTTTAGGACCCCAATGAATAGTGCTCAAGCCAGAACTAGGGCACCAAGGAACATCAAGTTTTTTAATAGGGTTCTGTTGTTACATTTTGCACTTGCAGTGTTACCGCAGCAAGCACCATACCTATGACAAAATGTTGAATCAAAGCACTAAGTAAATGTTATGGTGACATGTATTTAATGGATTTATCATATTAGGATATTAACATTTGCAATGTTTAGATTCAAATGTGGTATTATACTTCCATCCTCTTAAGCAGTAATCGCAATTTATGTAAGATGAGAGACAGTGATAGCCTGTATCATTTTTCCTCACTTGTGGATACAATAGAGTCGTCAATTTGATGGGTGCTGCTATGATAATTGACATAATTTTGGACAACTTTCACGCTATATTCATAGAATAGCATGTGCAATGAGAACCCCAAATGGCATTTGTTAGTTGTGTATGTGCAGTTCTGATAGTGCTATTTCTTTGGTGCTTCTGTTCTAAACAGTCCAATGACTCTTTTGGCAAGAAGGTGTTGCTGATGCCTGTGAAGGGGTTTAAGGAAGGAGGCTTCAGTTTATAACAGTGGGCAAACAAGGGAAGCCTCAGTCTGAAGCTGACATTATATTGAGACATTGTGAAAATGGCTGTTTTAATTAACGGGGCTTGATTCGTCTCTATGAGGGTGAGGGGGGAGAGAGGGTCCTTGCAGGTGCTTCTTTAGCTGTCGTGACAGGCAGACAGAGTCATAAGGCAGCTCAAACCATTGCTAAAGGAGCACCTGCAGTCTCCTCTCACCATCACAGCTAGTAGCTCCTTTTCTATGTTCCCATCTCCCTTACCCAGCCCTCGCCTTACTGTTTTCGTCTCACTTAAGTTTCTTACCTTTAGAGGATAGGGAGCTGTGTAAGCCCTGGCAATGAAAATACCTGTTGGCCTGACAAAATGTGGTCTCCGGGCAGAGGTTTCCTTGGCTCACTCACAGGTAATCAATGCGAGTGATCGTGTAGACTTATTTTATAAGTCATCTCCTCACAGCGGGGGAGTACAGATTGGACTTCTGGATCTAAGGGAGGAGCGTACAATAGTGGAAACAATCCATTCCAAGCCTGCACGGATCCAAGGGAGATGGCCTGATCCCCCTTAAAATATGTGTGTGCAGCAACAGCGTAAGGCATGTGGCAAACTCACGAAGTCCTTCTTCCAGCTGTTACTGCTCCTTTGCTCTGGAGAGACAAGAAAGGTTTAATGATCAGTCAGCTTCTCAAAGTCAGACCCCCTTCCTTAAAAAGAACCCGGATCCATGGCTGCTTCCAAGCAAGCGTGCAGCTCACTCGCTCACTGTGCAGGGAGGCAGAGTCACAGCAGCGGGCAGTGTCATTGCGCTGCCAGTGCCAGGAAATGGAGTCCACTCTGGCGTCGGTGCGCAAGGCTCTTGGGGAGTGCCCCTTTGCCTCGTTCCTCACAACCCCCGTGGAGGACCACCAAGGCCTGCTGGACCGCATGGCCCGACAGGTGGCAGCCTTTGGCATGCTCACCTCTGTCTCACGTGAAGACCTCAGCCGGGTCCTCGACTTTGCCACACAGCTCAACACCCTGGTTCACTCCGTCGTTGCTGATGTTGGTGAGGCTGCTGTTCTGTTCCTTTTGTTGCTGCCTGTAGTGTTCTAGGCATGTTATCCACTTCATAGTCTCTATTTAGCACCTTATTTCACGCGCTCATTATGACTCCTACAGTCTTGTGGACTGGGAGCACATAGAGGCCATATACATCCAAAGCAGGAGCAGGAGGAAGGGATCACAGGAAGAATGGAGATGGAAATTAATCAACAGCTGGTGATTTCATTGGGTAAGAAATGAAATCGCTGCTCACCAGCTTCATCTGTCAGGGAATGATAAAGTTCTTACAGCATGGAGCAGAAATAAACGCATGTTGCGACAAGGTGCTGACTGAATTTGTGGACCTACCAGCTCTGCCCATTTGCATTGCTCACAACCTTCTCAAGTGGCTCACATCACCCATGAGACATGGACTAAACGGTAGACTTCCCATTGGTTCAGTTTTTGTCTTTTTTTCCCTCCTGCCTCCCTCCCAACAGATTATTATAATCCTTTCACTTTCACCTAGTTTACCTCTGTGCATTTCTAACAGCCTAAAGTATTATCATGAGAAGCTTGACTGGTGCACTTTCTGAGAAAAAAACAAAACACTCAGAAGGCTAGGTGCAGACCATTTGCAAAGTAAATAATTTACTGAAGCTGTACACACATTTTTCATATTTTAATATGTTCCCATGTAGCCAGCTGGTGTTACAGTGATACCTCGTTAAACTGTAGTTGGCCGGAGCTCGGATAGAGTACGTACTAAACGGTAGTACTGCTTAACCGAAATACCACGAGATCACCTACTTACCTGTCAAAAACGTAACTCAGAGAGAGTGCGATGAAAGGGGGAAAAACATGCAGTGCTTATTCACTTCGCGCGACAAAAGTGTTATTTTCATTTGATTCCACGGCGGCCTAGGAGCGACGACAGCTGCCTCTAACTTACTGAAGCTGCGAGCCAGCTTATCAGCCAGCCCCCTCTTCTTGGCAAACACTTGTATGGCAGATTCCTCGTTGGCGTTCTCCGTGCATGCGTGCGGTAGCGCTGCAGAAGTTGCGGGGTGCCTTTTTCATTGAGGGGTGCTGTTCTCATCGCGACGATTGCATTCAGGAGGCTGACGTAACGTGTAGCTTCTACCCTTGTCCCGCCTGAATCGCCCGTGCTGTTGCTTTCCGTGTCGTCCTCATCACTGTTGCTAGTCGACACTTTGGCAACAACAGAGGCAACGATGGCAAAATGTCGAACCTCGTAGCCGACACCTTTTCGCGGTCACAGCAGTGCTGCCGAGCAACTGCTTCGCATTCCGAATGCCACACACCATAGTCAACAGCAGATCCCTGTCGCATGCCAGCGCCGACTTCGTGTCACGTTCAATAGCACGATGTCTAATTTTCCTTCTATGCTGAGCACCCGGTGTCTTTTTTATTCGAGCTTCGGCATGATGCGAGTCCTCGGTTGCACGACGCCACAGCACTCTCTGGCACAGCGCCGAAATGATGTTGATGTTGCTTCACGTACAAACACACAGGGCGCTTGGAGGCCATTGTTCCGATCTCTGAGGCTTGTTGTTCTGCTGGGCCGCTCGATGGAGATGATGCACCACCATGTTAGAGCGACGAAAAGTGGAAACACTACATTTGAACCAATACATATGGAATAAGCTGGTAAGGTTTATGCGAATACAAAAGACATTATGTTAAATGGCCGCTGAGTCGGGGATTTGACTTTACTACTTTTTAAACAAAACTACTGTTTAAGCGGGTACGGTTTAACGAGGTTTTACTGTATTTCTATTTTGCCGTTAGATTCCATTTCTGATGTATGCTCGCAAGCTTATAGACGTCACATCTGTGCACCTTGTACGCTTGGGTGCATTGCATTTATCGATGCGTTTATGGGCACATTAATCCAAACGGCACTGAGAAATGGACACTCTTCTGAGTTTGCATACAAATAGACTAAAAAGGCAGTTTACTAATCTGTATCATTACAGCGTACAGTTCCTGGTTCACATTCATCTGCAAGGCATGCCCCCTCACTCTCACATTTTTCTTGTAGGACAAAAATATGGCTGCTTTGTCACAGTTCTCCCCCTTTCTCAACACTTGATCTCCGAAAATGTTCTTTATTGCTCACAGCAAAATCCGGCTTTTTTTATGGCTGTTTGAAGCCTCGAAAAAGTGCTAGCGCGTGCAAGCACATGCGACGTTAGCAGTGAACCGGGATCGGCTTCTGACGACTGCACAGTGACTAATGCTGGCGTGTCCATTCATGAGGCTGCCGCCACGGTTTGTTGCACCTCCTCTAGGTGCTGCATACTTCCCATAACCAACCCGCTAGTTTGCTCAGTTCATCTACAACGAATGGAATGACTTGTCGAGTAACAGTGGCTTGTCGAGCTGGGAAAGGGGAGAAAGCTGCATGGACAATCACAGGTGTAAGACGTGTTGCCTCTATTTATTTATTTATTATAGTTTTATTTCTCTGAGACTTGATATTCATTAACAGTGAGATGCGATGCTTATTTTTTTTATGGAAAGGTTTACAGCTTGATTGAAGGTTGCCAGTACAGCAATCAGTGCTGCTGCTGCAGACGATAGTGTAAATGTCGATCTGAGAGCTTCTCTAATGAAGCAGTTGCCAGAGAGGAGAAAACTTAACTGGAATGGGGGGCTCCAGTGGTGAAAGTGACCAAGAAACTAGAGAAATGATAACAGTGCCCTCCAGTGGTTAGGGGCCTCACCTATGACTGTCGAAGCTTGAACTTAAAGAGTGATAGTGTGTGGTTTACATTACTTAACCTCGCTGATTTCTTCCAGTAAGTGCTGTGCACATCATTTTTGTTAATAAAGTATCTTTTCTGTGTCTTAATCAATTTTTTGTCGGTAGTTTTGAGAAAGATCTCTATTATAACGAACTGCTGATGTAGCGAACACACTTTGTGCAATTATTTTTGTTGTATCCAGACTTGACTGTATAGCATAACCTTCGACTTGCCAGGGCATGTTGCTGCAGCCTGTGTTGTTGCCTGTTGCATCTATGGTTTTTCAATGCTATGATAAACAGTACAGTAGAGAAACTTTGCACACAAAAGTGCTAGCTCCAGATAATGCATGTGCCTGCATAAATACAGAAAGCAAGTTTAAACACCAAAAGAAAACCAGTAGTGATGAACAAGATAAAATTGTGTGCCAGGGGCATGCATATTATCATTATGCCCAGATTAGGAAGAAAATAAAGAGAAAAGGGCAGGCATCTGTCAAATTTTTTCAACAGCCATAAGGTTAGCAGATGGTTGTGCCAAAATAGCAGATCACAATGTGGTTCATTCCTGAGCACTAATTTCAAAACTTACGTACAGTCGTCAGCATTGTTGCCACACATGTGGCGGTTTCATTGACTCATGAACTGCTCTTTACGTGTGCAGAGCAAGCCACCAAGAAAGGAATTGCGGCGCAGAAGCAAGAGGCTGTGCAGAAGGCAAAAGACATAGAGGCATGCGTGCCAGAAGCAGACACCAGCGCTCAACCGCTGGCACCATCGCCAGGTAAGTGGAGGCTGTCAAAGTTTGCTGTTCCAATTTCCCTTATGCTTGCTCGTGTCACTTTCATTTTCATTCTGTGCAAAACAACCTCATTGAGCACATTTTTCGTATTTTGTGGTTGTTTCATACTCGTTTCTCACTACCCCGCAAGCGTGAACAGCATGGCAAGATGTCAAACCAAAGCTCAGCAATACCACTTTTATTAATATGAAAGCATTATACGCCCCATGAGGCAGAAAAGCTGACGTGATCAAGCGATGGTACCAAAAATGGCCACTGCCGCAAAGAGTAAAAACACGTCAGAAATGCTCAGATTGATGTTACATTTTTCAGAGAGTTTCTGGTAAACAAAATAAATTAATGCTTTGAAATGAAGATATGGTAAATTTCAATGTGGGTGGGAATCGAACCCGGGCCTCCGGGTTCCTGTTTGTTAGTCCAGTCCTCAACTACTACATCTGAGACCTCGCACAGCAAGCTTCTGCATGGATATTTATGTTCACGTTTTGTTTGTGGAATATGCAGTGTTGCTCATTATTCAAACCTGTATCAGCTCGTCGCATACTGTATATCTTTGCCTCAGTGTTCTTTTCATGATAAAGAAGCTCGTTACTTACTACAGCAAGTAAGAGTTTAGACACCATGGGTGCCAGAAAAATTTATTTCACAGCCTACATGTGCAACCCAAAACAGAGTGGTGCTTGCATCTGCACACATTTAACTGCACCACAGCTGCTTGGCCTTTGTTTTATTGCGATAGCAATTATACAGACAATCCAGGCGCATTTCTGCTGTCGCCGCCAAGTTCTGTATTAAAGTCAAATGGCGATAAAATCGTCGCCGCCGCATGGCGTATGCTGTATTTGCAAGTAAAGCATGCAAGGGTGAGTCGGCAATCACGGTTCAGTCTTGCGCACACACAACGGAGGAAAGTGGGGAGAAAGTGCGGCACCTTTTGTCACGCGCAAGGCTTTCGGGGTATGGTAGGGAGGAGGGGCGCATTCTACTCCAGGTGACCTGGTCGTGCCGCTGCATCTTGAAAGCCATCTGTGAAGTGTACAGAGTCTGCACCGCACTGTGTTCTCGCCGCTTAGTGTGCATTGAAGCGAGAGGCACCACGAAATTCAGTTTGCTCGCTCCTCCTGCCGTGCTCCCTCAATCCACCATTTTGACGGCGATTTTCCGCAGTCGTCGCGCGAGATGTGTGCATGTTTACTTGTGCGCGATGACACCGTGTTTGTTAATTTAGTTTGTATGCCTACGTTTACTTCATATAGCTATCCACTAATCTGCTGTCACATTCGGTGCATTGCCTTTCGGGTGGAACTGCTATTTTGTTTATTTCTTCATTTTATTTTTCTGAATGGTATAGTATTTTGATGCTGGTGTTTCTATTGTCAACTGCAGGAAACATGAGCCAGGTGGAAACCAGCCAGCTGAAGAGGCACGCCAGCATTTTGGACAGACTCGAACAGTGGCAGGCTTCTTACAAAGAGCTCACCCAAGACAAAACAGTAAGTGAAGCTGATTCCACGTACTGGTCTGGCTCTCTTTTGGCACCACAATGAGATGAGCTTGCATCCACGATCCATGGCTTTCCCTGTAGAAAGAAGGTCAACGCGCTCTGTATATCTACAGAGATTGCATTTTTGCTCTGATACTTTTCACATTTCGCTGACCCCTTATACAGTTAAGCACACTGGAGTTGCACTTACGGGTTGATTTGAGAGGCTCTTTTGTAGATACTACTATCAGTTGCTGCGCACCTGCATCTCGTTCAAAATCTTTTTTTAAATGAACTTGAGTTTCCAAAAAAAGAAATTTGGCTAGCTGTTACAGGCTATAGACTTGAAATACAGTAGTGTAATGAGATGAGGCACATGAAGGCAATACGCAAACAGGAACACTACATTTGCAGCAAAACTTTTGTGAAGGAAAATGAGCAGTTATAATGTGCAGAAAGAGCATAAGTGATAAACACAAGCCAATATTTAAAGAAAAGAAAAAGAAATTGGAATTTGTGTCTTGGCAGTGACATTATAGCCTGCTATGTTAGAGTGTGTGCCACACAATACCATCAACAATCAAACATCTTCCTGCTAAACATCCGTTTAGTAGGACACCATCCCATGAAAAATGAGTTTCTGTCACTAATCAGAATGCCAGCCGCATTTGTACTTTGTTGTTGTTGATTTGAGTTAATTGTGCTTTTGTGTTTTACACTCCTCCCATAAGTATAATTGTTCTGTCACTGTAACACAGCGAAGATTACATCCAGTTGTCTGTGACACCATTCTAGTAGCCTATAAATTAAAGCTGCATTAGTACTATTGCTAAACTATCACTTGTTTTTTGGCGATGTCACAAAACTTTACTCCGTGGCAATTCTGTGTAATTACTGCCAAAGGGTAGGATCCCCTTAAGGCAAATATGAACCTAACACAGGAATTTGTGGTCCACTTTGGCATTTGTTTTGTATCAGCCAGGGTTTATAGATGGGGTGTTTATTGAATGCTGCTTTCCTTCAAACTGTGAGCTTCAAATGAATTACAAATGCTTGAGGTGACTTATAATGCACTTTGCCAGTGTTGATGTGTAGTGATCAAATGTTTAAACTGAAACATAATGACTAAAGTATACTGAAGTGGTTTCTTGTAAAGGTTCTTTCACTGTGTGGCTTGGTTATCATTGCTACAGTACCACTAACTTGTTTTTCAAAAGAATGGTCATCAACAACCTTTCTATTCTCATTTTCTTTTCTTTATTGTCCTTTTTGAGAAGCAGCAATGGTGCTTGTCTTTCCAGATGTCCCTCAATTGTTTTGTTGAGGAGCGGTAAGGTTTGCCTTTCTGTTGCACATTTTCATGGCTTAAAAAGTGCTTCAGTCTTCTTCACTATGGTAACAAATTATTGCCAAGCCATGTCAGCTAGGTAATGTATGGCTGTGCTACCATCGCTGGAAATTACAGATGTTGTGGAAGGATGTGGGCCATAAATTATGTTTATTGCTTTGGAGACAGGGTCCAAAATATAGGCACAGCAGTCAAAATAAAATGTTTCAGTTGTAGCAAATCTGTTTGACCAGTGTCTTTGATTGACACCAGAAATGTAAAAAAAGAGCAGTGTTCACTATTGAAGCAGGGCTCTTACAAATATGAGAGTTGGAGGAATATATGAGAGACATAGGTGTGAAGGATGGACAAAGAGAAAACAGACAGGCATGTGTTGAAAAGGGCAAATGGGCAGTTTAGCCAAGCATATAAGCCCACCAAGGCTGTGTAGTATATCATTTTTTATATCAAGTTTGATATCTCATAATGCTTATTTACACGCTGGAAATTTCATGCAAAACCTGTGGTAGTGTTTTTGACAAGCTAATTTTAAGCAGTTCCAGTTGTGGATCACTCAGCAAATATACTAATCAATGTATGACCACAATAAGTGTGTGTGTGTGTGTGTGTGTGTGTGTGTGTGTGTGTGTGTGTGTGTGTGTGTGTGTGTGTGTGTGTGTGTGTGTGTGTGTGTGTGTGTGTGTGTGTGTGTGTGTGTGTGCGCGCGCGCGCGCGTGCATGCGCATGTGCGTGCGTGCTAATGTACTCCCTGTGGCTAGAAATAAAGGTAATAAAGTTGTTTTGATTTTGCATCGTGTGGATTGGTGTTTTGGCATTCTGGAATTAATAGCCCACGTAATTCGCTTGTCATTTAATGACATGGGCTGGAGGCTTGCTGGACACCTACACTGGCTGCCTTTTGTACCATACTGATTCATTAACTCTTTTGAATTATATTGTACTAGTATATATAAACAATCATTTCCATAATGCATGCCACTGACTAATGCTTACAAATAAATCATTTTGGCCACTCTGGGTAATTTATTATGATAAGCTTAAGAATATTTTTTTTAGGCAACACCCACATCGTGGGCTCCTTATGGATATGTTGAATTGCACTGGACACACATGGTGGACATTACAGCACACCAGTTGTCATTTGCTACTTGGTCATGTATGATTTCCCTAGAGGAAGGATGAAACACAGAAATCCCAATGACACTGGCAGTTCATCAAGTGACAAATGGGCACTGTACATCTGTACATTGCCCATTTGTCACACTTCCTAGATGTGTTTGCATTTTTGCCCACATTGTGTGTTTCCTCCACTTGATATTTTAATTTCTTTATGCAAGTTAACCTAATGTGTTCTAGCCGTAGCAACATAATTTGCACTGTTTGTAATAACAAAGTTTAACAACATCAGCAGATAATTTTCATGCTTTTGTTCACCATACCACATGTTCTTGCACTCAAGTCATTGCAGATGGGGTCAGTACAGCACAGTATTCGTAAGTACAGCGCATGAGTAGCTGCAGTGTTTTGGTATGCAAGCCAGTGTTGACTAGCTAACGAAAATGTGTGGATTAACTGGAAAAAGTCTACTGGCGGGCATTATAGCACATTGACCACTTCTTTAGTGTGACATGGATACATTTTTGGCCGAGCATTGTTCGAACTTTCAATAGCATTACACATGCTGTTGCAGTTAGTTTCAATACATTTATTATGGCTGTCTAAAAACAGTAGTTTGGGACTTTTTTATTGTCCTGTTGCACTGAGTCAGTTAGAGGAATTGTAATTTTTCTGATGACATGCTAAGCAGCAGTGCCTTGAATCATACCTACCAAGTGTATCAAGCTCTATCTGCCCATGGCTCCTGTGGCCTATTGTAGCCACGAAGCAGTTCAGCCTCTAAGTGAGAAAATAGAGTCTAGCTCCACTGATCGTCTGTTAAGCTTAATCCTTTGTTAACTGAACTTTATCTATTACAGTGGACAAGTGTTTTGCCATGCCTTCTAATGCTGAGCATGAGTACAGTCGCAGGTTCAGTTCTTAAGCGTAATGGGCACACTTCAGTGGTGGCAACATGCAAGAATGCTTGTGGACCTAGTGAGCTTTAAGAGCATATTAACCCTTTGAATGCCAAGTTTCTTTTTGCGACTTCTACACAGCCCCTGCCAGTTCTTTTCGCGTGTTGGTTCACTGGACATTTCCTGCTGCATAGATGCTTGCTTTTTGTCGCCACTTTCTCCCATTTCAGTATGGGTGAACAGTTCCTAAGTTTATTTGTCTGCCGTAATCCAGACGGACAAACAGGCCATGCTGGTCATGGCCACGACTGCTCCTCCGATACACAGTCCCAGCCGGTTTTTTTTTTTTCTCTCTCTCTCTCTCTCTCTCTCTTGTCTCGGTGGATATTTTATGGTACATAGAAACTGGTTCTCTGTCGTCAGTTTCTTCTGATTCATAATTCACATCCGTAAGTCTCGTAGTCTCTTAAAGTCAGGATGGACCTGTTACATGGCTGCCTGCCGTGACAAAGTGACAACATTAAGACACAACTGGTGTGCAATGTCATTTTTGGCATGAGTTGCTTCTGGAGAGGCCAGGAGTGTACTGAAAACATAAAACACGTATGCTCAGGAGTAGCAGGGGTCGTGCGAGGGTGGGTGCCCAAGTTATCTATGGAATGGCACCCAAAGGTTAAAAGACGCCAGATAGTCTAAATTAATCCAGAGCCCTTTACTATGTCCCGCATAGCTGCGCCATTGCTTTGGGAAGTAAACCGAATAAACCGAAATGTGTGGGCATTGTTGATGTCTCATTTGCACAACCTGATGCTTATTGAAGTGAGTTTGTTCTGTTCAATATTTCTGTTAGCCAGCTGATGGCTTGTTCATACCCATGCCTTCTCTTTTTCTCTTATTCCTTCTTTTTTTTTCTTATTCCATTTTTCTGGGACCAGCACAAGAAGTACTGCTTTGACCTTCTGAAGGCAGTCACAATCCCTGTGAACGCGCTGGCCACTTCGAGCTCGGTAAAGGAGAAGCTCGAGCAGCTGAGCTCCCTGCTGTCGGGCAAGCCCTTCAAGTCTGGGCCTCGCACAGTGTCGACCACGTCGCATCCGCTGGCCCTGCGTTTCTGCCTCGACAGGCTTGCGGAGAAGATTGTGGTGAGTGACTGCATGTTTGGTGCCTCTCTCTTCGCATTATTAGACTCTCAAAGTTGTTGTCAGACCTGCTTGCACTGAATCAAAGTGTTCCAAGTGCCCCCTTGTTGAAGAATGGAAATGCCATTCGCAAATTACTCTCAGAAGTATAGGAACATTGATTGGCTGTTTAATTCTCACATTCCAGCACTTTTGTTCGATTGGGCTCTGGAAATCAAAACTTGAATGTTAACGAGAGGTTTGTGAATACCAAATTGTAGACTTCGAACCAAATGTCTAAACGGATCAAGAAAAAAAAATAGCTAAAGAAGAAAGCTAAATACCAAATTGAAATTAGAAAAATTTTCACAAATTTTAATGCTTACAAGTTTTGGGCAAGAGAACAGGTGCTGTTCATGCTCGGGAGCCTCCTAGCATTGCATAATAAGAATATGTAAATAAAAATAAAGACATACAGTACGGTCTACTCTTATGAAAGGAAACAACAAATTAGTAGGCCAGTACAGATTACAACTCAGTTCCAGTATATGAAGGTCTGGAAAATTATTTTTTTTTTTTTTACCAATAGGATCTCTGTTGCATGTAATCAATAGCTCTTTTTTTTTTCTCTGAAACCAATGAATTGGTGCTGTTCTGTTGTACTGAATGTTAATGATGTTCTCAGTTTAATAGTAAACTTGTGCTTTGCGGCAATCTTTTAGTTATTGCATAGACTACTGCTTTCCAGTTTTTATCCAAAATACAGAATGGCTGTCCCAATTTTACGTCAGGCAGGTTATTGCAAGGCCAATCTCCGCAAGAGACAAAAGGTCTGCGCTGATATCACGTGACTCAATCATTGTTCCGCACATAGCCGGTGGCGACGATAAAGAGCAGGCACGGCTTGCGCCGTTTCATTGTCAGGCGTTATTTGCCACCGGTCAGATTTTGAAATCTAGCGGGTCATGGCAAGTTCGCGCCATGCTCTCTCTCTCTCTAACCCCCTCCCCCAATCCTCCTCGTTCATCCACGCCGTCCGTGCAAATGCATGCAACCCGCCGTGGCACTGTCGCGCCAATCCAAAGCTAGCCTTGCGGCAGATTGCTCAAAGCTACACAAAGAGGTTGATGTGCGTCGAGGAATGGCGTCTGGAGCAAGAGGCCACCATACGGTGTGCCTTAAAGATGGCAGCCGTAAACAACTTTGTTGCTCTTCCCTGCATTCGCTTTCATTTGCGAAGCGGTTTGTCGGCTTTCTGGCGGTTGCGCGGCTGCTATGAATAGATTTGTGTCAATTCGGCATTAAACCGTAATCTTAGTCGCCGACGCCCGGTGAAGCGGTGCCGATTAAGCCTAATGGCTGAGGCATTGTGGCCGTAGTGGTACAGTGGGCCGCAAGCCGTCGCGGAATGCCTACCGCTGCGTTCGTACGGGTGGCTCATTTTAGTGATCGGCCCTGCGATCATGTGGGTTGGATTGATGGCTGTTGAAGCAGCATGAAGTTTGTCACCGCGTATTCAACACGATCCACGTGTCTATCGCGTGCACACATCGGGGAGCGCTCGCATTGACACAAAGTCTGCTACCACGTCAGCTGGGGCCCGCGGCATGCTCGGCGCTCCTTTTGCGCCGAAAACGAGGTGGCGGTATATCGAGCACGAGGGCTTCCGCAGTCCACGCGACCTGTGACACTGCACGGGCCTCCTCATCGAATATGTCGAAAAATCGAATAGTAGATATTCGACTCGCGAATCGAATTATTTGCGTGTTCCCTAACCTGTTCAGTAATACTCGAGTGTTCGCACACCCTTAATGATACTGCTTTAAAGAGACAGACATTAAAGAGAAAGACAGCTCAGAACGTGAATCGAGATAACCCCGTTGGCAGAAGTATGCCCTATCGTAGTTTCTAAAATGAGCCATGTTATTCTCATTAAACGTGGATTTATATCTTGTAATTCATCACTAAAGTCGCGAAATATGACCTTCGGTGCTCCACACGACAAAAACATGAAGCTGCATAAGAGGTCCACCACGTCACCTTCTACTAGTGTACACGGTCTCTGGTCTTTGTATTAGTATTGAAATGCCGTATACTTTTTATTGTTATTTGTTTTTACTGACTTACAATGTGCAGATAAGCCTTTGTTTGTAGTGAGCAGAAAAGTGGCGCTGCCTTTGCCTTCATTTTCAATGAGTTGGCTTCACTCTTCTAAAGAAAGAACCATGATGACAGGGGCTAGCCAACCATGATGTAGGCGTATACTTGGGGGGAAAACGCGTTACAAATATAAGAAATGTCTGTACAACAACGTAAACTTATTGCACCAGCTTTTTATGTTCAAAAGTGGTTGAAAAGGTCAAAATGTATGTTGTTAACCACAGTTACACTCACTCCTGTGTAAGCAGAACAATGGGCAGCTTTCACAATTTGCGAGGCACGCTCTCGATATCGCTCTCACCTCTGAGCATTGCTGGATAAGGGGCTCTTACTTTTTTCAAGGCTGCTCAAATCGACAAATTCTGCTTTGACAATCGACAATCCACGCGCCTTTGGAAGTAACAGCTGCAGGTGTAAATACTAACGAGGGTGAGCTTTGCGTTGCACCATAAAAAACTGGGTCCCTAAAAATCGGTTGTTGGTCCCTTTAACATATAAAATACTCGACCACTGTGCCATCTGCGCATGATTTTCGTGTTTGTTCATTTTGGTTGGGCATTCACCAGCAGTGGCCATGAGGCAAGTGTCTCGTCTGCACAGCGCGTGGGCCAACTGAATGAAACTGAAGTAAACCTGAACAAAATTTAATGGCAACCTTACATGTTGGAGCCTGTCTGGCTTCTCCATCAGGGGTGAAATGGCAAAAGATGCAGTGGCGCTTATAAGCAGTCCACTGTTGCTCGTGACGTATTGCCAAGTGTTGGAGCCACCAGTTCCAACACGCTCCATTGTAGGCGGTTGCACAGGCGAACACTGCTGAGGCAACCCTCTGGTAGGGGCGTGCACCTCTTCATTTGATCTATCAGGTGTGCCACTAAGCTGGAGGTTATTATAAATGAGCAATGTTCTTATTCTTTTGCTTGGCATTTTCAACAGGATATTTCTACTGTTCACTATTGGTGCATTTAACTGCAGAGCGTAGCTTGCACATGAAGCCACCTGCCAATCGATGCTTGTGTTGCGACATTCTGGTAATATGATTGTGTTGACAAAATGATGTTATGTTTGTGTCTCCTGTTATGTCAAGACCAGTTTGTTCAGCTGTAGTGACGTTCCAATTGTTGAGTTGTATCTCGTAGTACATTCGATCCTCATTATGACAAAGTTGAAGGGGAAGCAGAAATTACTTCGTTATATCAACTGGTGCCCTTTACTGCACTATATGTCCAGTGGTGTGCGCAACCTTGAACATGCAAAGAAGATTACGGCTCAACGGCCCGCCGAGCCGCTACACAGCCGAGCATGTGTTGAAATTTTAATGAAACAACAGCAAAGGCTCTCTGGTGTGTGTAGCACACAGCATTTTAGCATATGACGTGACAGGCTTTAATAGACTTCTTCTGCTCCAATATGATGTTCTTTTGCTTCCTCTTCCCACTTGTCCATGTTGTCGTGAAACCGGCGAAACAGCGACACAGTCATAGGGATCAGCTAGTACGCTGCTATGCAAACAAAGTCTATCGTGTTTGAGCAGCACGTGGCACACAACATGGTGCGCTGGCTACCTTCGTGACTGTCGGTGATGGTTTCACTATTGCAAGATTTCACAAACCTGTTGAAGTATACCGCCGACAGAACTTGGCACAGCGCCAGAAACACTGTCAGCTCTATATGCGGACGTGTTCGGCCTGTGAAAATGAAACTGTTTAATCTGCCACTCTCTCGTGGCCTCGCAGTTGTCATGGCTCCACTGTGATAGGACCTTCTTTCGCACATTTTCCCCACCATTGTGCGCATGCATGAATAGCATGAGAGACATGTGGGTTCATTTGCTCCTCGAAATCTGCCTTTCCCTAGGTACTTCCGTACAAGGGAGGAGGGCATGCTATACATTGTTCGTCCCTAGCCTAACTGCACTACATGGCAGCAGATAAATGCTTCGGAATAAGTCAGCTCTCCATTCGGCTTTCTCGGCACCTCAGCATGTGTTCTGCTTGTGACTGCAGCGTCCTATGTTTGAATGGCATGTTTCAATTATTTTTTTTTACTTTTACCCTTTCGTTATGTTTCTGCATTATTATACCATTTCCCCCTTTCACTTCTACAGTGCCTGTTCCTTTTTTTTTTCCTATGTTTTGCCACCATGGTTGGCACGGAGGGTTTCGCCACTGTGCCTGACACCATGCCAAGGAGAGAAGTGACCTGGTGCAAAGCGCAGGAAAGGGGGCTTAGGTAGATGCTGCTTTAGCCGCCACAGACCAATGAATAATGGCATGTTGTTATTGCAAAATTGTTTAGTGTTAGATATTCAGTGGCAGATTATACTGAAGCATTTGTTCATGGCTGGGTGGTGCATGCACCGAGCTTGCCTATGTGGCATGTACTCCTTCGATCGCCGAAGGTTGTGCCACTGGCTTAGCACTGAAGGTACAATGCAAAGCAACAAACCTTGTGTTATGTGCACCCCAGTGGCACGCGCCAACCACTGACGACAAAAGATTGATGCCTTGCCATTACACATTCTATCGGCCACTATGATCCTGTTCGGATGAACATTCAGGCAACGAAGCAAAGTACGTTGTCCTCCTTGTTATTTATGCAAAGGCACATTTAGAGGCGCAACAGAGGCTAGGTTTCGTAACAAAAAAGTCCCCACATTTTTCTCTGGGGACTGTTTGGGTCAGGCAAATGCGATCTCATCAACTTATATATATACTTACGGATAAGGAAGTATCTGTAAACGTTGGCTCTCGTCGCCGCTGTGGGAGCCCACCAGCTTGGCTTGGCCAGCTCGTGCTGGTTTCACACAATCTCGGAGGTCACGCCTAGCTGTGTGGAGAGTGAACAAGAGAACTGGAGGCACTGCTTTTTATAATGCTACACGCAAGCATCATCATCGATATGTGGTGCAGCGTAGCTAGACTTTGCCTCCGAGATGGCAAACTCGCAGGGTGGGTCTAGCTTCATCAGCTACGTGCACTATAGCCATGTGGCACAGTGAGAGAGGTATGATAAGATAAGAGAGAAGTGCTGCTTGTGCGCATGTGGGCATGTAGCAGAGGTGGCGAGAAAGAAAACTGTTGCTCAAGGGAATTTTTGATGCAGGAATTTTGAACTGCCGCGCCAAATGAGCAGTGGAAAGCAATGTGCTTGGTGTGCAACAGTCAGTGTTTGTGGTTTTGGAGATGATTCTTGTTCGTTATGTCCATTGTCAGAACAATTTTACTTCGTTAAAACGAGGTTATAAATACACGGATCGCTATGGGGGTTTCAAGGCGAATTGCATTTACTTTGTTATATTCATTATTTCGTTACATCCCATCTCGTTATATCAAGGTTCTAGTGTTTTGATAATTAGCACAGTGCAGCTTGGTGAGGAACACCAATTGAGTGCACTGTAACTGGGATGAGCGGTCACCAAGCCATGCAGACAAGATGTGATAGCAGTGTTGTTGCTACTAGACTTGTTGGTGATCCACACAAGTACTAAACGTAGTGCATTGCAGACAAGGGAAACATATGAGTGACAGGACTCATTTGGCCAAGTGTGTTCTATCACGTCTTTATTCATTCTTCTCCACAACACAGTATGTTTACTGCGTGTATAAAGTGATAGCGCCACTCTCAGATGCAACCGTTTGGTGTATCATCCCATGAAAATTTTCTGCTAGATCATTGAAGTGCTGCAGTTTTTATCTAAACCAAAGACCCTGGCAACAAAAATTTTGTTCCTTTTCCATTCAAATGCTTACATCATCAGCCTCCTCTTGGCCCTGGTCAATGCATGCCTTTTAACAGTGCATGTGTCAGTGCTGCTTTAGTGATAGTACATACCAATGGTCCTCGAGGACCTCCCATTTCCCCTAAGAGCAGTGCTAGCTTTTGGCGCACATTTGCATTCTCTGACTGTCGATGCTTCGTGTTGCTGCATCTGTCCCAGCTGCAAGGTGAAGAGCAGATCCTGTCCAACGAAGACACTGCCTTTCCTGTGGCTGCGTTAGCTGTGGGCCTCTGGTGTCGCTTCCCTGACCTGGGCGACCTTCTGCTCGGACACTTCTACATGCGCTGCCCTGCCCTGGTGCCCATCTTCTTTAGCCGCAGTGTAGCTGCCTCCAAGAGTGAATACCTTAGGTCAGTGCACATCTCTGTTTCGACAAATACCGTCGCAGTAGATGGGTGGTTGACAAGCCCTGGAAATGTGGCACAAAGTGGGAAGTTGGCATTAAAAACCAGTTGCAACGAAATTTAACTTTTGCTAAATTGGCTATAAATGTATAGCGCGTGCTATAAAAGTAATCTTTGCAAAGCCACAGGGTTGGTAATGGTATAATTTTCTGATTACTAGCAGCCTTTAAATAGTGCCTAAGTAGATGACGCAAGCAACTGGTGATGAGCAGTAGCGACGCAGATATGGCGAAATTCCCAGGACCCTACACGACTGCTGATCTCTCATTTGCACCTAGGTGCCCAGGCGCATCACTCACTTAACATTTGCAAGTTGATGGGTGTCTCTATCGGCATGCTTTTATAGGTTCTCTGTGGTGCGTTCTCGTTGCCTACATGATTTTAGCTGTTGCAAGAATGCTGACACTTTTTGTGGCTGTTGGATGCTAGAACATGTACTCAAACAAGAGCAGTGGCTGTGACGCTAGTACAGAACGCTGTGCAGAGGAAGGAAGTACATCTTTCCTGTCCCAGCTTTCAGGGTGCAAACGTGCACTGCGCCGCAGCAGAAAAGTTCGATGCAGATCAGCCAATATGCACAAGGCATGTAAACTGCACTTCATGAATCTTCATGTCTGTCGAGCACAGTCACTTACCCGTGCAAGATCTGCTTGCCAAATGCGTTCTAGGGATGACTATAAGCGCTATGGTTACCAACATTCAACAACTTACCTTCTCTTTTCGTGGGCTGTGATGGCGCACGAGAAACGAAGTTAAATTGTTAAGTGTTGGCAACATAAGTGCTGCAATTGGGGTATAAGTACAGCACTGTGTGCAGATTTGTCTTTATGATTGAGCTAAAGAGAGCTGAGAATGAAGCACTAGTCCTAAGTATTGTTGAAGATAACTTCCCCTATTTCCTGTTACTTTAGTACCGCTTTTCTTGTATAAGTGTCACCCTTGAGCTCCCTATGAACAGTAAACACAGTTGCTAGTGAGAAGGCAATTAATGCTTCGTTACTACTACTAAGGTAGTTGCTTGATAATAGAAATGTACATTCATGTTCTAGAGGTTCATGTGCACATCGCTAAGTAATATGACATCTTTCTTTTAATGTGCTATGCAGATGCGACTACCGGGCTATGCCTGTAGCACCACATTTGAACATCTCTGCAACAAAAAAATTGGGTAGCTGTAGTGGGGCACATGAAAATTCTTGTGCATGCTGCAGACACTGTATGGGCACTGCGGTACAAAAATCACATAACCAAGCACACAAGTTATATTTACTCCTGCATTAAAAAGCTTACATTCGTAATTTATGTTACAGCTATTGTTTTTTTCTACAATCTAATTTTGCAATCATGCTCACTCTCTATTGGGCCTGCTTGTTTTGCGGAAGATGTTTGGACCCTAGGGTAATGAAATAACTCCCCTATAGGTGACGCCAAAGACTGCCCTGCGGCCCTCAAGCCTGCCACACTCGCAAATGGTTGGGACTCATGCACTTGCCTCAATCTCCTTCCCTTGCGCTCCCTATGTAGATGGAGACATTCTGCTCTGGTCACAGGCATTGGCAATTCCTCTGTCTTGCTGCCTGAGTCTCTCCACGCCATTTCTAGACCATATGTGTCTAACGCAGGACCAAGCAAGCACAAAATTTCTGCAACGTATTGCATGCTCGTAGGCCTTATAACTCCTCGTGAGCACCTGTGTGGGTACGATAAAATTTACTTGCTATAGTATAATGAGCTCTCTGAAGTGCAGCCATTCCTACCCGAATGAGCAAACGTACTGCTAAGCTATTCCTCTCTGAACGCCAAGCGAGAGGCTAAATTTAGCTCCAATGGCAGCATGCACAGTGCGGAAATGGTGCCATCTGTGCACGTGACATGTGCACGATCGAGTAATGACTTCGTTCCACTACACAATGATATCAAAGTAAGGCACGTGGGTAGTGTGGTTGAAAAGGTATAAGCGATAATGCTATAATGTGTTTTCGTCACATGCAGTCCTTGGCAAGTGACCCCCGCCCCCTCTGGCCAATCTAAAGGCATTTTAGGTCAAAAAGAATACCTTTAAGACAGTGATTCTTGTCAGTTTTTTTACCGATGTCCTTGAATGCAGGTTGTGTGGCTACAAGTGCACTGAAAGCAGCCTGGAGTCAGAGAGCCAATTTCTGAGGCGCATTACGGGTCTTATGCGCCTGTACGCCGCCCTGCTGCAAACGCCACTTCCCCCCTGGCATAAGCCTGCCAATGGCGACAGGTCCCGTCAGCCGCCAGGGTCAGAGCGTGGCTGGCAGTGGATGGCACTGTGCCTGAACACGCCAGTCGAGGACCCTGACTTTGCAGCCACGCTGATCTGCACTTTCCTAGAAGTAGCTGGCTGGGCGCTGGCGCGAGACTACGGCCGCCAGTTCCGCAAGGTCCTGCACACGCTCTGTAAGGACTACTTTCCACGCCTCAAGCAGCTCGTGAAGACGTCGAGTGGGCCCATTTCACGACTGGAAGGGCTGCTACAGCAGGTGCTTCGCAAGGGACACTTGGCTCGGCCTGATGCAAGCCTTGGTGCCAGGGTTTGGAACTGAGATGAAGCTGTTGAGCTTGTATTTCCAAAGGCAATACGAAGACACCTGCAGAGTGACCTCGACAGACAGGATCCTGCTTCGTCCCCAGATCCACCTCTTTTGTCAATTGTCATCTTATTGAGGCACGACAGCGACAAGACACACATGCCAAGCTACTTGCTTTCTGTCATTACAGAGGTGGATTTGTAGTGACAGTGGAAAAGAGGATGTCAGATGGCAATTACCAACCATGTGTGTAGAGTGACCACTGCTTCCACACTAATGAGCTTGCTTATGGTTGGTGCTATAAGCATGCACCTTTCACCACAGAGTAGTTGATACAAGCAGCACCTTGACACAATTGCGCAGTGGATGTGGCAGGTATACACATTCCATGTGTGCATCACAAGTTGGATATCCTGCAGGCATCGTTGAAGTCCTTCGGTGGCTTCAGTGTACATTACCTGAAGACTCGGCACGAGACTATATGTTTTAACTGCCATGGTTAGAACTAGAATTTGCTGTTAATGCGCAGAAAGATCGGCACCAAGTATGATGCATGCTTTCACTGCCTTCTAACACTGAAGGGAAGACAGCCTTGGACAGACATGTTGCTTGTGGTGATGAAGTATTACTAGCACTACTAAGGCGATGTCAATTCTCATCCAAAATATAGTTCAGCAGAGTGAGCTGAATGTCAAAAATCAGACTACTGGTGACAATTTTAAAGGCTGTAGGTGTTGTAAAAATGCTTCTAGCACTTCAAATGCAGCCACCAAGCCTTTTCTTGTAGGCCTGGGTAACACACTTGCTTTTTGTGGGTAGTTTTTATGGGTTTTAGAAGTGCTCACTGGAACTTTTTTTCATTGTACACTTAACAGTGTAATTGTGAATGGCAATGTTATTTTCAACTCAAGTGCAGAGTGGACATTGTTGGTCATGTACTGCCATGACAGTACAAGCCAAATAGCATTCATGCATTGACATTGTGTGCGACAAGCTGGGCAGGTGGACGTCATGAATGCAAATGACTGTGATAGATTATTATCCGAGTTTTTCTGCCAAATGACATGATGCGGCAATACAGGTTTTATGTTTTTACACTTGGTAACCAAATGCATCGCAGACACAAATTCAATTCAGGACAAATTCAAGACAGTGAGAAAAAATCATTAAACTTTAGGCCACATCCCAGAATATGCGGAAGTGCTGATCACATGCTTATTCCTGTTCTGTCCGAGTTGTAGGTAGTGCAATGAAGCACGCTAATAAAATTACATCTTTGATGCAAAGAAGTGAATTGGAGCTGACATTGCATATGGTTGCATTTGAAAGCCTTTGCCTCGATGGTCCTTGGATTTTCTACATTCCTGCCAAGTGAAGTATAAGTGTAGCCTCACAATGGCTGCACTGTCTGTTAAAGGGACACTAAAGGCAAATATTAAGTTAAGCTGAAGTGATAGATTACTGCTTGAGAATCTCTAAGGCATCAATGTTATTGCGAACAGGGCCTTAATAATCGAGAAACTGAGGTAAAGGACATGATTAGAGACTCCCCCTGGGACATTCAAGCACTTGCTCGATAATGAAAGCTCTCCTCATTTGAATTCTGACACTAGTACTTAACCACTCATTGCAAAAAAAAAAACTTCATTGTATTGTATTATAAAACGAAATAAAATGCTAGTTGACCAGTTCTATTTCATTTTTTAGAAAAAGGAACTAATTGAAATTATCCTTGACAACGACATAGCGATCTAAAGGTTTCGTTTTCGCTTGACTTCACGCCACCCACGCTTTCGTGTTTCCCTAGTTTCATTATCGCATAGTCCTGTGCTGGTTTTTCTGGCTCGCAAAACTTAAACAAACTGCAAGTAGCAGAGAATTCAACTTCCACGTGATGTCACGGGATGCCCGAACGGTCTACACCACTTGATCAAAAAGCAGCTGCAGCGGCAAATCCACCGCTCTGTCTTGGCTTGGTGCCGCCGTCTGTCGGGCGCCATTGTACTCACCACTGGCAGTAAAGGGTGGTGATGGCGTATGCAACGTCGCCACTCCCCAGCTGGGAGGCGGGGGATTTTATTTTAGACAAGTGTATCTGGACCCTTCAGATACAATTTTCTCGTAAACCCAGTCCTTTCGTGGCACGAAACAAGCATTGCAAGGTTTCTGGAATGGTATTTAAACAGTCCACATCAACTTATTATTTGCCTTTAGTGTCCCTTTAATCAGAACAAAGTGTGAAGTGGTGTAAGACTGACATTTGGGTCACTTGGTATGGATGCACTTAGGGTTGAAAAAGTGTGACAAGTGAGGACAAAGGGAGACAGCTAGTACATGCTTCCACCCTCTGTCCTGTATTATCAAATGTTCACGATGTAGTTTGCTTTCTTCACCCTCGTTTGTTGCACTTCCTAACTCTTAACAGTGTGAATGGACCAGTAGTCACGCACTGATGAGTGGATGTACCAAGACCACGCCTGGTGTCAGTGCATTACAATTGAGGCCATGTGTTTTTGCTCAATGGATGCATTGATTTCTGAGCTTGCTGCTCAGCATAGGCATTTATAGCAATGCTAGCATCGCCGATGCGATTGACACAGAGCGCACATTTGTTGTTTGATTTTGTCGATTTTCTTCATGATCACCTCCACCACTGCTGAACACAGGGTCAAGAAAGAAGTGCGCGTCGTGCCATAATTTGTGAAAAAATTTTTATATTGCACTGTTTTGTATGATCGAGCACGTCACTGTGAAATTAGCATTATTGCGCTATTCCACCTGCCATCAGTGTGCAACGTTTACCTTGTTATTATCACTTGCTTGTACAGCACCATCCATTACAAAATAAAGATGAAATAGAAATGTTTTAACAATAAAGGTTTAGAAAACATAAAAATAAAGATGAACGCCACAGGTCTCCCCTGTTTGTCCTTTGCTGGATTTTACAACAAAGTACGAACAGGTGAGAAATGAATAACAATGTGATGTTATTCTAGCATCTTATAGTTGTGATGCAGGGAAGTTTCTCCTGCAAAAGCTTGCTGCACCTGTGGGCTCAAATAAAGGTCCCTTGTGTCTCTTGGAGACATGGATTCATCCAGCTCTGAACTCGTTTACTGCAAAAAATGGTTGCCTCCCCAATTTCTCTGCAAGACTCCAATCCCGTGCAAACCTTCTCACTTGTATACAACGCGGTGCTTGTTAAAAGAATTCCTGGTGGTCGAAAATAATAGGGAGTTCCCCACTATGTGCCTCATAATCACATTGTGGGGGGGGGGGGGGGTGAGTGAGTGACAACTTTATTATTAGAAGGGGTAATGGATAAGGGAGGCTAAGCTACGTAGGCTTCCAGGTTGTGCTTCACAATGGAGTCTTCAGCTCGTGCCAGGACCCGTGTTTGGATGTCTCGGTCGGTGCTGGAGAGAAGAGCCTCCCATTGTTCGTCGGTGGGGGGTGACGAGACGAGGTCGGCGGGCGGGGGATCTTCCAGGCAGCCCCAGAGGATGTGGTTCAAGGAGGCAACGTCGCCGCACAGGCAGCAGCGTGGATCAATGACACCAGGGTGGATGTGCGAATACACTAGGGGGCACGGAAAGGTGCGGGTCTGGAGGCGACGCCAGGCGATCTCGGACCGCTTGGGAAGACTGCCATGTGGAGGTGGGTAGGCGTACCGTTCGAGGCGATAGTGCTGGGTAATGTCGTGGTAGGTGACCAGGGGCTCCGGCACCGGGGCGTCCAACGCGGAGGGGCCCACCGCTCGGTCGACGAATCCTCGAGCGTGTTGGTGAGCCGACTCGTTGCCGGGGTGACCCGAGTGGGCGGGGACCCAGACCAGTTCAATGTGACACGGCTCGTCCTCCAGTAGAAGTGGGCGAAGGAGCCGTAAGGTGGAAGGCGAGACGAGACCTCGGGCGAAATTGGAGATGGCGTGCTTGGAGTCGGAGAGTATGACGCTGGCGTTGGTCGAGGTGGCGGCTAAAGCGATGGCTGCCTCTTCAGCCTCGACGACGTGGTTTTGCCTCGTAAAACCCCAGAATTGGGATGATGGTGGCACAATGACACTTCAGATACTGACATCAAGGATGGTGAACAGCTAAAAGATGAATGCTGAGAATGGCTGTTGCACTAAAAGGCGAGTTGCAAACGATTGCTGCATTGTACACGAGCTCGCTGCATGGACCTATTGTCAGGTGCCTCCATAATGTAAAGGACAGGTGTGTGTAGCAAACTATATTTCATGGTTTTGACTGCTTTTGCAGTAAAGCTACCGCGGTCAATCGCCAGCCAGGAAGGGTAGTATGGAGACAAGCAAGTGGGCACAAAAGCACTGAATTGACTTGCTTGTCGCCATCTATCACTGCGCATCTGCTGTGGTGGCTATGGCGTTGCTCAAGATAAACCCGATGGTACGGGATCGAATCCCATCCGTGGCAGCAGCGTGTCAATGGGAGTTAAATGCAATAACGCCCCAGTCCCGTGCATAGAGTGCACATTAAAAAACCTTAGATAGCAAAAATTTATAGAGAGGCTCCTTGCTGTGGCGTGCCTCATAATCCAATCGTGGCTTTGGCACGTATCACCCCAGGACTTAAAGAAAAATCTGCCACTCCGTTTAAATATTCCCAAGTCTTACGAACAAGGCTGAACATCTGCATCTCTAGTCCTATGTAGGAAGCAAACAGCTGTGCACATGCGTGCGAAATTGTACTTGTCATCTTTCTAAATAAGTTTGGCCCATTGAAAAATCATTGCTGTGTATATATATATATATATATGTGTGTGTGTGTGTGTGTGTGTGTACACAGAGAGAGGCAACGTCCCATTTTTGGGATTCGCGCTAATACGTCCGAATCGGGCAGTCCAAAAAAATTAATGCATGCCTTTTACTGCCCCCAAGGGCTCAAATCGTCACAGGCACGTCGGAAATAGCTCTGAACGCCTGCCAGTACTCTTATTAGGCGTATCGGTGCTCGCACTGTGACGGGAGACGGCAGGTGCACCGTGCACGCGTACACTCTAAGAAAAGTTTATACCCTTTGAGTCGTATCTTGCCGCACAACAATAAACGTCATCTGTCTTGTCCACATTTCCTTTCTCTAACACTGCGTACCCGGTACTTCCCAGTAACGAACAGCATGCGCGTTATCAGCATGGCACAGCATTACTGACAGGAAAGTAGCGGGCGCGGCGTTTTCAAGGAAGAAAACGCAAGCAAGGCAGATGATTTTTGTTGTGCGGAAGATATACACCCCAAAAGAAGTAAACTTTTTTTAGAGTGCATGCAAATATGGAATGCATACTGTGTCCCGTGACAATTGCCCCTTCTCACTCCTATTATGCTTCACCGCATAACATTACTGCATTGAGGCGAAGATGACTTGGGAACCTGCATTATGCAACGCGTCGTGCTTCCGGCCTTGGAAGTCATTGGCGAGGATTACAAAGGCGGAGTCAGCGCCATTGCTGACAGCGGCAAATTCTTTCAATGAAAAACACGGCACCGAACAGCAAGAAACTTGGTAGCGAACGTCGAAGAAGATCTGCGTGCGACAGCGCCTGTTCGAGGCAGCGAGATAATAAAATTGGCGGCGGTGGTGGCCTCGATAACGGGGTTTCGGACCTGCGGTCATGCCAAAAAGTCCTCAAACTCGCACGGCGAAGAATTTTGCGTCCGAAATTTCAGACGTTCTTATACATTGACTCAATGGGGTGCGTGGCGGCAAAATTATCGGGCATGTCCGGAAAATCGGTCGTTGACGTTAATGTATACAGTATACCGGTTAATTCAACTCCGGTTAATTCGATCGTCACGCCGGATAATCCAAACGACCAGTCGGCACGCATATGCGCTTGGCCGCTATGGTGAACAGCGACCCCTTTGGTGGCTGCGTCTGTTTTGCTGGAGTTTAGGGGACAGCAAATGTATTGACCATACTTCATCTCCCGTCGAAAACGTCTATTTTTGACGTGCCGTACCGATGGTGCGGGATTTTCAAGCAATGTGCTCGCCACACCGGTGGTTGGTAGTTGCGCAGTGGAATGAGAGATGGCGAGAGTGCTCCGCTGCGAGCGCAATCTAATGGCGGGGTTATTTGGGCGCAAAAGGAACTAGCCTTCTTTAGCTTGGGAGTAGGCGGCGCGCGGCCGTCGGCACGCTTCGCGGGACCGTCCCGCGAAAGGCTTTGGGGCGGGGCACTAGAATGGACGAACACAATCGTACGAAAGCACCACCGTTCGCGTGACTACACGCGAACGATTAGGCGTTGGTGTTCGACATAGGGCGAACATATTCGCTCGATATCCTGTCGCGGTGAATTTGATACACAAAGTGCCAAGGAAATGTCGAGCACAGGTGGCACCAAGTAGGTTATGCACACACACATTTATCACCTTGTTTGCTACAAAAGGACGTTCAATTGTTGCAGCAAACTGGGTTACTCACTGCCAGCACTAGGATGTGACTTGTAGTGTGTTGCCATATGTCCAGCTTAACACTGGCGCTCGAGCACTCATTGTCCTTTCACCTTATTCCTCACAAACCCCCATGGTCCACCACCTGGGCCTGCTAGACCACATGGCTGAACAGGTACACTCTCTGCTATCTAACATAAAGACCTCACCCGAAATCCCAGGCTTTTCCACCTAGCTTAACAATCTGGTAGTCGGAAAGGCTTCTGCTTGTAGTTTCTAGCAATTTCCGGAGTTTCTCCATACGATAGCCACTATCGTCCCGTTATTCCCAACACTCAGTACAGTCGAATCTCGCTAATTCAAAAACGCTTAACTTACACTTTCGGTTTATTCGGACTGACGCTGCTGTCCCGTCAAAGTTATGTGTATTCCAAGGGGCGAAAATGCCCGGTAATTCGAACGTGCAAACATTTGCGACAGTTAATTCAAACATACTGCGCTCCGACAATGCTCTCAGCAGTCGGTTGACAAAAAATAAAACAGGTGCTCCTCACAAGTCACGTGGCTTGCTTCTCCAGAATCCTTGGCAAGAAATTTCAATTTTTTTGCTCGAGGTCCAGATTGAGCTCCTTTCCACTTTAGCGAGAGTTCATCACCGTTGGTGCTTTTTTCCCCCGAGGCCTGCAGCAGTCCTGTGAAGATGTGTAGCAGACTTTGGGGTCAGTACGGGTTTCTTGGGAATTTGTGAGGAAGTCTTCAGAATTTGGTACGATTCCAAAAACAAGCTCTGCTTGTTGCACTGCTTTGTTTCAGATTAAAAAAAGCTGAGTAGTGGTTTCCACTGGTCGAGCAGCCTCTTCATTTTCCCAACAACAGCCAACGTGTCAGCGAATGCTTCAACATCTTTCTGACCTTGGCATCATGCATATTTTGGAACTCTTTAAATCGATCTTTCCGTTTCAAGCTTTTCTCTAGGCGAAAAAAAAAATTGTTAACCAAAGCCTCATCAACCTTTACGGGAAGACTTAAAGCTCCTTTTTGGGTGGCCAAGTTGATGACATGGCATGGGCAACCAACCCCTATCAAACCTGCTTTAGCCTTTTTCAATAGAGTAAAAACACTGTTTTTCTTGCCGATCATGACATTGGCATTGTCTGAACACATTGCCAGCAGGTTTCCAACAAGCAAATTCCGAGGGTTAATCTCGTCCAGATCCAGATTTGCAATCTTATGACTCGTCACTTCCCTTTGGATTGTCCCGAGGCAAAGAAGGCGGCTTGCGACTCTACTTGTTTGTTTAATGAAATATGTCGCAACAATAGGGTAAAGCTGCATATCCCTATTGTTACTGCCATCCACAGCGATCGAAAATACTTCCTCTTTTAAGGCATCCAGCAAAGGAAGCTCCGCGATGGCGGCCATTTCCCAAACAACTGACGTCATCTTTGTTCGTCCACAGGTGCAGCATTTCCCTTCTTCGCACTCGGGGAACATCTTCCAGAAAAGCGGTCCGGCATGATCGCTGACACTCAGCGGGATGTTGTGTTCAACTAAAGACGCTGTGAAGAGGCATTCTGCACAAATCACACCGAGGTAGTTGTCGCTGCGTACGAAACTTGCTGGGCTTAGCTGGCTGTCCACGGCTCGCATGTATCCCTGATGCTTTTTCGAAGCGATGTGAACCTTGATGTCAGACTTACCGCCTTGCAAGTTGTTCACACCACAGTGCAGAATCCGAACTTCTTTCTTTGATGACATGAAGCATAGAAATTCTGCTGTGTATGATTTCAAAAACACATGGAACGCGTGGCAGCTAGTCGCACAAAAGGCAAGGCCAACACTGCAGTGACAAACTGGCTGATGTCCAAACCCGCGTGCACGTGCGAACAAAGGCAACAACATGGCAACAGGTTTGCGGAAGCGCTAGAGGCGCTATTGGCACCATCGAGCTTTGGATATGGATTCGTGACCCCCCTAGTAGACGACAGAAGTCACTACAACCTTGCAGGTGCTGATGACGATACTACACATACATATTGCCCTCTCGTGGCAGCGCAAGATACCAGGGTGTAGCTTTACTACATTTTCACGGTTTGCAAGGTTTTTTTTTTTTTGCAAGTAAAATGTTTTTCATAAAATTTCAAGCAAGATTCATAAAATCATAAGCCTGCACGAAATTCATACATGTTACGGAAAATTTGGAAAAGTTGGCAGTATGCGTTCCCGTGCACAACCTTTATGTCACCTGGAAAGCTAGGTTGCACCTACCTGGACTCTGTAAGCACAAAAGAAAGGTGTTCATTCGTGTAGAACTGTACTAATGAACTCATGTGGCATCACTGCCACCACAACTATGGGGGCACAAACTCAATAAACAGGCCAATTCCAGCACAACCAAAAAAACAAAATGGTAACATGCTTTCTTCTTTTACTCTTCCACACTTTTTTTTTTCACAGCAAGCACAAGCAGCGAGGCAATAACAGCCTCCTTGTCTGAAGGAAAACAAAAGCTTTCATTCCTAAAAAACAGTATGCCAGTTTTCAGGCAAAAGAAAACAGCCACAGAAGCAGAAACTGTCAAGCCAGTCCAACTACACAAACAATTCTTCTAGACTGGAGCAACTCCTGACTGTCCCGCATTGGCGTACGAAACATCACACAGTCTTCTAGAAGTCCAACACGCACAGCTCAGCCAACAATTTTCATGAGATGTTGCTGAATCTAGACACAGGTTTGTTAGTGCACGAAGTGGACTGAGAAGGACGCATTAATGCTTTGTGCATCAGAGCGACACACAAAGCCCTCCTCAAACCCTCGATTTGCCAGCTGTCTTCAAGATCAGCTTAGGAGGCCTGATCGTTCCTTGGCATCGTATGAGCAGGTTTGCTTTGTGTGCAGCTGTGGTGGGGAACAGCGACGATCCCCGGCATAGTCAGTGGGACACGAGAGAGCCAGTGATGGTGAGTGACTAGGCAGCTGCGGGTTGTGGGCTCTGCTCCTGCTTGCTCTCGAGTGAGAATGGAGGGATCCGACAGTCGAACGTGAAGCCATCCTCGCGTTCCATTCGGAACGTGCCCCTGTGAGGTGAGAAATTAAAAGGCATTGCAAGACCATTCCTTGATGCATCAACATTGTGGGATTTGCGGTATACATGCCTCATAATCAGATTGTGGTTCTGGCAGATAAAACCCCAGAATTTAATTACGTATGCAGGGTGTGCACCGTGAGGGAAAACCAGAAGTTTTCAGAAGATTTGTAAATTCTGGAGAAAAAAACTTCATTTTCACACCCATTCCTTCATATCAGAAAAATTGGTACCTACAGTGGTTCTGGTAAAGCTAGTGGTATGCCAGAAGGAAGCAACGTTTTTAACTGAACCTACAAAATCAACAAATTAGTGAATGACCGATTTTCTTGATTGCAATTTTTCAGACGCCTTCGTGGCACCTCCATGTAACCCTCAGGCTTATAGTCAGACATTATTGGCGTGCGGGTGAGCACCGCTCGATGCCGGATGCATAGTAGTGCATTGGCTGCGTCCGGTTATGTCGTCTGTGCCAGTGCGTCAAACTATCTCTCATACTATAGACGCTGTTCTCGCCAGCATGATGTAAAGCACACATGTGCTCACACTATGTCAGACTACATTTAGCCCTATAAGAATGTCTGAAATTTCTGACACAGAAACTCTTCGCCGTTTGACGTTGGCTACCAAGCTTCTTGCTGTTCGGTACCATGTTTCTCGTTGGAAAAATTCACCACTGTCAGGAATTGGCACTGACTCCACCTTTGTAATCCTCGCAAATGTTTTCAAGGCTCATAAAGCACGATGTGTTGAATAATGCCAGTTTCAGAAAGTCAGCTTCTCTTCACTGCAGTACTGTCACGTGGTGAAGCATATGCTAAATATTGCGGCAAAGCATATTAAGAGTGGAAAGGGATAATTGTCGCGGGGCACAGTATGTGTTTCTTAATTGTACAAGTGTGCACCTGCCGTCTCCCTCCTAGTATGAGCCTAATAAGTGTACTGGCAGGCCTTCAGGTCTATTTTGGACGTGCCTGTGGCGATTTGAGCCTTTGGGGGCACCATAAAAGGCACACATTCTTTTCAGACTGCCCGATTTTTCTGACGTTATCGCAGCCCCTAGGAAGTCCGAAAAGTCAGGCATTGACTGTAACACATGACGGACACTGAGTCACTATGTGTAGCAAGGAAACTACAAAAGTAAAGGTGCACATCCTCCTGACGTGAGCGAGGTTTCACTTCACCGCTTCAGGCTGGCTTGAGATCAAGTGAAACAAACGTCTATTAAGTACCACTATTCTGAGCAATGAGTAGTTGCACAACATTACATATACATGATCTATTTAATGGTCTTCTTTTTCTAGAGAACAGCAAATCTAGCAAGATGAACTCCATGACAGCAAGTAGTTCTGACTTTTTCAGAACACACATTATTTCCACTACCTGTGACTAGCACATGCTTCACAGCATTTACTTTTCATTTCTTGGAAGGAAGAGGGCACAGCATCATTTGCACCAATTGAAGTGAGGACTTCTGGTATGAAATACCCCTGTCAAATGGGCAAGTTAAGTGCACTTACGGAGAGTGCACTTGGTTTTAAGCACACTTTCTCAAATCTAAACGTCGCAAGCTGAGTGTACTTGCAAAGTGTGCACTCCGGTCGGAGCGCGTTCACGAAACGCACTTTGCTGGTCAAGTGCATAGCCTCGTCGACAGCGGTTTCAACGATACAAAATGTAATGCAAAGAAAAAGAACACAGAAGTTAATTCTAGCTGTTGAACAGCTTTCAACAAAATAATCAGAGCATAACTCGCTGATATTCTGTTCTAGCAGGATCAAATGCCCCCTCATCGCACACCACCATCTTGTTCTGAATTGGCTAGGCATTCGTCTTGGCCAGCCTTGACTTGCAACACTCTCATAATAAAAATACTTTTGTTTCTTGTTGAGTAAATATAGATTACGATTGTTTATTGTTTGTTTTTTGTTTATAATACAACTAAAGCAATCGATTTTTAGAAGTTTTTTTTAATTTTAATCTACATCTTCAAAAAACATGGTTTTAGTCTGCTGCCATTTTTTTTTTTGTGAGTGCACTCTGTTTTCCCATATAGCACCGCATTGCCTAAAGTGTCACTCAAGGTCCTGAAGTGCACTCCCCATAAATGCACTTAACTTGCCCGCTTGACAGGGGTATTAAATGAGTACAAAAGTGATAGCTATGCAATGACACTGGCGATCGCATGGCCTGGCATTCCTCAGATCACCTTCAAGGGTGGGTACATTGTGTTGCGGAAATAATGCAGTGGTGACTGTACTGCTTCTCTAAGCAATTTGAAAATGCTGAAGCTCAGTAATTATGCACTAAAAACATGGAGAGGTATGCATACCACATGTGTCCACTGGGTGCTTGTAGGCTCACGTGACTGCTGTACTGAAATGCTGGTTGTGACTTTGACAGAATTGGCTCCTGCGAGAAATGAAGACTTCATTATGTTTAAGTCATCGTATTTACCAGACTCTAACACATGCCCAATTTTTGTAGGCTTAAAGTAAGAAAATAAAAACGCACCTACATGTAATACATCGATTCACGAAAAAGAAAGAAAAAATACAGCATGCCCTCCACGTTTGTAGTCAGAAAAAAACGAGATGTGCAGAATTCACCGTTACAGACAGGAATATTTTTAATGAGCTTTCATAATGAAAGCAGTGCATTGTCGTTTGTTTCATTGGCCACAGATAACAAGCACACAGGGGTGGTATTCTTAAGTGATCACTTTGATGAGATGAAGCGTTCATCACAACGCTTCATCTCATCGGACCTCGCTGCTTGCTTTGTCAACTTGTCTGATAGTGTGGTGATTTGGCTTGTCTTGTATGGTCTGATGTACGACTTTAGAAAAGTGAATGTACCTATGGCGTCAAATGTTTATAACAACTTTAAACACACAAAGTTCTGCTATTGAAAATCTAAAGCACCACTTTGGAAATGTCAGTGCACCTTTCGCATCAGAAGTTTATGAGAGCATTATACACATAAAGTTTCGGAATTGAAATCCATGCGCTCCGTAGATTCCACGGCTTCCGTGAGATGCTGCGATGAGCCCGCTTGCCATCAAAACGCCTTTGAAACTTTGTGCTCGGATGAAGCTCCTTGCATTATGTGACTCACGCCACGAAATCCAGCCCGAGTTCACAATGTTTGCGCCGTAATGTTTTTCGAGCGTTAAAAAAAAAAACCATTCTAAACAAAATCCAGAATGATTTCCGGCACAGAGGGTTGTTTTGGTCGGCGGTGCATGACAGCACGAAGAAATTTTGAAGGGGAGGGGGGGGGGGAATGAAACACCACAAGCACCCCCCCCCCCCTCCGGCTATGCCTCTGCTGGCAGGGACAGACCTGAGCACTTTTGCGTGAATTTCCTCATCAGACTTGTCAGCAGACAAGAGAGAGGAAAAAAACTTTGATTGTACAAGTTTGTTCAGTTCCAGAAACTTTTTCGTCAAGAAAGAATGGTCACATACCGTAAAAACCGGAATATAGGTCGAACTTTTTTTCAAGAAACCATCGCGAAAAGTCGACCCTCGACTTATATACCGGACATTGGCGGAAAAACTGCGGAAGTCTTGCAACAATGGGCGGATGAAGTAAACAGCCGCCATCGCCATCAGCAGCAGCGCGGCGTGGCGACATTTGTGGCACCGGCACTTTGCGTTTCCACTGTCGCAAAGTTATATTGATTAAAGGCTGCATTTTCATTTTGTTTCACAATGAGCGGAAGCCGACGTCAATTCACCGTCGCCTTCAAGAAAAAGGCGATTGAGTACGCGGAAGCCCACGGCAACCTGGCGGCACAGCGCGAACTTGGAGTATCCGAAAAGAGCATTCGGTAGTGACGGAGGCAAAAGCAATGTATTACAACTTGCAGCAACCAAAAGAAAATGTCATTTCGTGACCGGATCGCAGCGGACTGCAGAACTGTAAGGCAAGGTTGCGGAGTCCGTCCGAGAGCTGCGTGTAAGATCGCTGCCTGTTGTCGAATGCATTCGTTTAAAAGCGGTAGAGATCGCACGCGCCTATGGACTGGGCAGCGAGAAGCACTCGTCATCCGACTCTGATCAAAGATGTTGCTCTGATTCGGAGTAGCACTTGCGGACTTCGTGCCCTTCTGTGTACTGTACACCCGACGAATTTTTGACAGTATCGCGCGACCGTCGACCCGCGTGTTTGTCAGCACCATATCACGGCACGGAGCGGCGAAATAGCGAATGCGCGTATCTCGTTTGTTTCGCTGCTCAGCGCCGTTAATATGGTGTTGACAAGCACGCGGGTCGATGGTCGCGCGATACCGCTAAAAACTTGGCCAGGTGCACATGCGAGCAGCATTTAAATAAATACTGTCACCACTGTGCAACCCGCTGAGTCGCATTTGTTTATAGGTAAGGGTGTCATGTCTTTCGGCACTTTTGCCCCTGAAAAAGATTTTTTTCATTTTTTGAATTCGTTAGTTGGGGGATCGACCTATATTCTGGTCCGACTTATAGTCCGGTTTTTACGGTATTCCACAATCAGACATGAGCTGACGCCAATGCTGGCACATATGTGTGGTTAGCACTTAAGATATGAATATTTACCTTGAGTAAAAAAAGAAAAGGAATTGAAAAGTCACAGCGAAGAGACAGCTGCACGAGGTAAGGTTCGTAATTTTATGAGTGTCACACACACTTGGGAAAACATTAACAGATTTCACTCGATGACCATGAACTTACCGTCCCAACGCGAGCGAGCGCTTTGCACCGTGTCTAGGAAACTTGAGATTACACGACCGCCAACACTTGACATTTATGAACACAATGTGCATCAAGGCACCAAACGTCTCGGCTTGCGCTTTGCACTTGCGACAGAGAGATTACCTCTAGGATACGGCGTGCGGATGCGCGCACGAGGACGAGAAAGCAGACAGGCACGCGCTCTTAGCTCCCTCCTCTCCCCCCACCGCGTGCTTGATCAAGTTACTGTGCATTTACTCACTCCCTCTCTATCCTCCTCGCACAGAAGGAATTGTCAGCTCTCATGTTTCTCTGAGCATGTGCTTGTGGGCCATGCTCAGAGAAACTAGCCATACGGGCTCTAAGCACAAGCTAGAAAGGGCTGAAAACTTCATTAAATCAAAACAGTGTCAAGGAATTCCTTCACTAAATGGCATAAAAATACACAGTTTTCTATGCAACCAAGATTGGGATGTGAAAATACTAGTTTGTGACACTGCAAAATTTCATTCAACCAAGGTTCATGATGTAGAGTTTTGACTGTATTCATTGAAGCACCCAGTGTTGTCGGTGCCTTAAGGGAACCGAACTTTCCAGAATGTATCTTGAGATTATAGTGCCGATGGAAAAACTGTGCCTCACGATGATAAGAACAAGCATAATTTATTCTTTAGATAAGGAATTATATTTTCTTAAATCGGCACTGAAACTCGCGCATAAATGACAGGGGGGGGGGGGGTGACATTCTGCAGCAAAACATGTCCTCAGGCATTGAAAACCACGTTGATTATTACTGTTATAATGTGCAGGCCTCAGTAGGGTTCAAATGTTATAACAGTATAACAAGCCGGCCCCGATTCCAAGCTGACCCCCGAAAGTCCAAAATGAGGAAGAAAAAAAAACCTCAAATGTAGGTTGAACAAAAAAGCGAGGACAGTGCTCACAAAATGAAAACAGCAGTTATTGAAAATGAACATGCCGAACTTGTGCTATGTCATCATTGCTGCTGTGGTCCGGTAAATGCCATCCTTGTTCAGGCACACTTAAAAAGCATATTCCTTGTCCCCTCGAACGGCGGACATTTTTATCGTTGATGGCAAAGTCCCACCTGGCTTGAACGTTTGACAATGTCTCTGTGGCTAGCCCAACTTTTCGTTTAAAAGCAGTACTACAGTGGCATCGCCTGTTTGGTGCCATTACGATAATGCCACACCACATGCTGATGCAACACAGGTCAAAATGGCGAAGTCGTTCATGTACTTCAGTTCGCTACTGGCCCGGCTAGTAGCAGCTGTGATGCTGACTTCTCTAGATAGCACTAGCTATGCACCATATATATCAATGTTAATTAAAAACTGGCAAATTTTAAAAAAAATCCTCGAAACTAACCGGACCCTCGAGTTTGGTATATGATTATTTGAAAAAAACTATCGGCCTAGATTCAAATAAGTACGGTATTTATAAAGTTATAAAAATGTCTATTTGCTATTGTTGATAATTATTTCTATTTATCTGTGTATTTGTAATCTGCAAATAATTTTTTAGAAAAGTGGCGCAACCTGCATGCAAGGAAACGGAGCTATTGATTCATGGAGCGCCGCTTATCAGATCTTATCATGTAGATCTTATCAGACCTATACATTCTACACATTCATACATGCCACTTCAACAAATGCCAGTGAGGCTATTAGGCCTAATCAGTATTGCTTCATTGTGGCGAAGCAGTGCCAATTTTGTTGTGAGGCTCCCGATTCCAGAACCCTTGCCAGGGGGCACATGATGGTAACCTCAACAATGAAAAAGCCCCTGCTCTTTGCCATCGGTGCGACTGCAATCAACCTGCACAGCTCCAACGATGGCTATGTGCGAAGTGGTGATCGAGCCACATGATGCGCGGTCTGCGCTCTTGTCTGTTGCACAGACCAGGCTTTTGTGACCTCGTGATAACAAGCAAAACCCACAGGCCTGTAAAGCTAGAAAATCCCTTGTGTATTTTGGAGGAAAACAGGAAGTAAAGCTCTCTATGCCATAAAAATTTGCCATATAACAGAGGTCCACTGTTAAACTGAAAATATCGTCAGATATTTGGTACAATATAACTTCACTACTTCAGCTTTGGAGGGCAAAAAGCACTTGACTCTATTAAACATGTGTTCCATTGATAAAAAAAATATTTTACAGACCCTCTTACAGAATTGAGATGTAATCAGTGCAGGCACACTACAGTAACTTCATCAAACTGTACCCACTTCAACAGTAGTTTCGTTTTAAAAGTAGTAAAGTCAAATCTCCGACTAGCGGCCACTGAACATAATGTGTTTCGTATCCACATAAACCGTACCAGCTTATTGCATACATATCGGTCAACACGTAGTGTTTCCGCTTTTCATCACGAAAGGCAGCGCATCGTCCCCATCGGGTGGCCCGGCAGAACAAGCCTCAGAGATAAGAACAACGGCCTCCAATACGTGTGCCCTGTGCATTTGAGCATGAAGCCGCATTAGCATCAACATCATTTTGCCGCCGTGCCAGAGAGCGTTGTCAGAGACTCGTATCATGCCAAAGCTCGAATAAAAAAGATGCCGGGTGCTGAGCTTAGAAGAAAAATTAGACATTGTTCATGCTGTCGAACGCAACACGAAGAAGTCGACACTGGCACGCGACAGGGGTCTACCGCTGACTACGGTGCCGGTGTTACCAAAGTTTCAAGCGAGTTGTCAGAATTTCCAGAAGCCGTTGACGAATCCACAGTCGATGAGTTTGTGAGTGCAGATGATGGTGTCGTGACCACGGGAGGGCCCAAAAACGAAGATTACATTGCCGACATTGTACCGAGCCCAAGTGAAACTAGGCACAATGAGGAAAGACCGATGGTCCTTTGCCCACATCCTCCGAGGTGTGATTGGTGCACTCGCGCTAGTTCGGTGCTTCTGCACGAATGTGGAAGGTTGCAGCCTCAACTGTTCTGAGTCTAGACAATGTGGACAAGTGCGTGTGTTGCAGGCAGCGAAATTGACCAAGCAGAAGAAAATACAGGACTATTTCATGCGAAACTAAGCTAGTTTCATCAATGAAATAATATCATAAATGGTATGTGCTTTTATGACGTCCAATTCTTTAGCAGGCTTATATCGAATTATGCCCTATACCGAACTGATAGGCGTTTTTTTGCAAGTTCGATATAGCTGGGTTCGACTGTACTGCCATGTTCTTGCCCTTTTATCGCACTCTCTCTTAATTCTGTTTTTTACAGGTAAGTGGGTGATCTCATACTATTTCAGTTAAGCAGTACTATCATTTAGCACATACTTCTTCTGAGCTCAGGCCAACTACAGTTTAATGAGGTTTCGCCGCACTAAAATATTTTTGCATTGAAGCTACTGTATACGGAGTCGGCAGGGGATTTCTGAAAATCTTTTTAATATGAAAAGTTCATCAGTATGTTGTTCGTAGTAATGAGGTTTCACTGTATTTTGTATTTGAGCACCCCTAAAGAGAAGCATTTGTGGTTTGCTCACCTGCCCCACGACGCCCCGACCACGGACGGTTTCCAGGGTTCCCGATAAGCTAAAGATGCGCCAGTGGCGTTCCCGCAGCTGCACTGCTAGGTCTCCCAGGTTCTCCAGCCGGATGCAATATCGCCACTGCAGGCAATGGAATGATGGGAGCTATAGCAACTTTATGCGATTACCAGGCTCAAGGTGCATAAGGCAGAAAGCCAGTTTAGTCATAACCAAACTGATCACCTAGCACAGTCTTGATTTACAAGTCCTTACTGGAACAGTCCAACTCTGAACACAGTATGGTTGAAACAGCGAGTGGCCAAAGACAAAATGCCACAGGAAAAAGAATGGCCAGCTTTACAGAGAATTAAATAAGCATGCAAATCTCGAAGAGATTTTAGTATTGTACCAGGTGTGGCAATCAATTAGCATAATGAGATCACCTTTGGGGGTAAACACTGAAAGACAGGAACTGGAAAGAATGCACACACACACACGGTTGTAGTCCTTGTTCCCAAAAGTAAATCCATCAACGCACACAGCTTAATCTATCGAGGTTTCAGGCTCCAAAACGGAGCTAGAAATACAAGAGATGCCATAGAACAGGGCTCTGAAATCATTTTGAACAACCACAGCTCTTTAATGCGCGTCAAAATCTCAATATTCCAACCATTTCTGCCCCTCACCCTTGTCAAAATGCGACCACCATGGCTAGGAATTAAACCTGAATTACTTGCATTCACCAGAAAAACACTGTTGCTACAGAGTCATAGTTGTAGGTAAGGGTTCAGCATGGATTAAGAAATATACTTTAGCAGTACTCACTGTTGGGCTAGCCGGTGCATGTCGAACAGTAAATGTTTTAGTGTTAAAAAGATGGCCACACAAAAGGAAAGACATGAAGAGAGGAGGTTCACTCATCCTGCCTTCATGTCCTTTCTTTCGTGTGGTCGTGTCTTTGGCGCAAAACACATGTACTGTTCTGCATGTATTAAGAATGGCAGGAGAGCTAGTGCAAGCAGCTTGTAATGCATTCTCTTTCGTGTATGAAGCTCACGTTTATATGCTTTTCCAATTCGTGTCACCAGCCCAAAATTAAATGGGAAGCAAAGAGTAGGTAACAGACATCACCAAACAGAGCTATCACAACTGAAATTTACTTGACACAGAGCTACACTAGGCAAGAGATATAACAAGCATAACTGTTACAATGCACAAATGCCAGTAATTTTTTGAGATGCTATTCAATTTCCTTGTTTGTGACATCAACAAATGTGGTGCAAATGTAGCTATCACCTTGTTTTTGGATACCAAGTGCACTGAATATTTTGCTAATTTTTCCTCCGTGGCATGTACTACCTTTCGTATTCAATGCCCTTACAGCATCTGCCAAAAAAGTGCCATTTCGTCAACATGAATATTTCCAATGATGCAAGAACTGATCACAGTCTCGTTAGAAAAAGAGCCCTCGCAGAGGCACAGCACAGCACAGCAGAGCATTCAATATATCGAATGCACTCAGTATACATGTAGTACAGTATTATGCTTTTGCACGGGATTTCTGAGGGGATGTTACAACTGTCAGACATAGACAACAATTTGATACAACTGGATTCGACTGTCTAAAAGAAAGACCCAGTTCTGCAGGAAGTCTATGTCTGGTTCAGCCAGTAATCATGTGCTTAAACACAAGCCACGCATAATCTTGGCCTTGAAAGTTAAGTGTGCTACGAATTTCACCTGTCTCTTTCATATGTGACCAGTATTAAAACTGGACACCAACACAACTAGCATTTCTGTTTGCTTGTGGCGTCCACAAGAAACATTCACTGCTTCATGCATGGGCCCCAGAACGGCCAATGAACGATTGCAGAAAGTATTGTAAGTTTCTGTTCATTCAAAAGTGTGGATGCATGTTACCACACATTGCACATCGATACACCAGAAAAAACATGCTCCTCTATTCCAGCGACGTTAACAGATGATATTGCATTTCCTGCCGTTGTGGTTTTACTGAAAGTTTGCTACAAGATTTCATTTTTTGTCCTCTGTCATTGCATCATATGGTGTTTGTCTGGTTAGTTCAGTGTTTAGTTGCCGACAGATGGTACAACTAGTCCATGTCATTACAATAGCTCTTTTTCAAAGGCAAAGTTTACATGTAGCAGTTGTCTTTCATTTTTCATAGGGTGAACAAAGCGAGCAGACATGCCAAGTGTGTGACCGAACAATGTGCGCCAAAATGTATGAGCTTTTCAAAACTTGGCAACAACAAAGCACTGGTAAGTAAAAAATTTTATAAGGTCAGGCTAAAGATGCCTCACTTTGAACATGTATACTTCTTATGCACTCGTTCAGACTGTGTGGCTGAACGTGAATACACGCAGCTGAATGAAACAAATGTGGTGCAAGCACCTGGCTGCTGCCATTAGCAGACGACACGGGAAGGATGCTTCGGATGGGGTGCGTACGTGAGGAACCAGACAGGTTGTACATATGCGCAGTTTGAATCATGCTGGATAATTTGAAGTGCTGTCATCTAGAATAAGGGCCACTATGAACAGCTTTGTGAACCAACACTCAAAAGCCAAGTAGGGGATCCTGTCTATCTTACTCCCGTGTTCAAGGTGATCAACTGCACCATAGCTAACAATGGCAGAATTCAAATATTGTAGATACGCCCACGCTCTAAAGGGGGCCGAGCAGCAGTTTACAACTGCTTCCACTCAACTTCGCAAAGGTATACAAGTACACAGATCCACGACGTTAGTGATGTACACGTCGACGCACCCAGTAGACGGTACTGCTCTGTGCGACGCGGCAACCCATGTAGAAGGGAATGACAGTGACGCGGACGCCTTCGGTGGTCTCCCGGTGCACGTCCGACAGCTCTAGCCACGGGTGGTTCTTCTCCTGCCAAGCACGCAACGTGTCCTTGGCTGAGAAGGGAGGGTCTGCACAGCAGGAATAGAATGTGTGCTGTCAAGTGTGAAGGCCTACGGAACTGGGCAGCAGTGGAAAAATAAGAAATGTCTAGTCTGCCCGTATTTAATGACATCATGGAGCTTTAAGTCAACGTAGTCACAAAAGTACAACAGTAGAATGCAATTTGAACAAAAGCAGCAAGCCTGACATGCTTGCCCAAGATAACACTGCATGGGTTACAGCATCTTCAACAGAACATATTGTAGTAATTCTGCGTGTCTTTACTGCTTTACAATGATCCTGCGACATCTGTTATGAAAGGCGCGGAATGTGTCTAGTAACGGCACTTCTTCCATGAACCTTTTGTAACAAAAAAAACTTTTGAATGCACCTAGTATTATCAGATTTATTGGCAATCAAACGCTGCTCCTGCTTTTTTCTGTTTCACATCGATATAGCTGCATCATTATACCAACATGGAATATGCTTAGAACAGCAATTTTTAATGACCAGCCAAGTTTATTAACTACACTGAAAAAGTGTTGCGTGGCTTTTTTAAATTAAAGCATCCTTCAGTAAGAATTGGATTGAATACAACAAGCCTCAGAGGTGTGAACCCTCCTCAGCGTTCACTGAAGTAGGACAGCCTATTAACAAGGGATCCTTGTGCCAAAGCCTTATCTTGACGTCTGTCAAAGCCTGCCACCACGAGATTGATTTAAATCGTGCACTTTGTGCGTAGCACTGCAGTGTGACATAACAGACGCTCAAAACTTGGTTTCCCAGGATGTTACCGCTTTGCATAGTAAACGGTCATTAAGCATACTGCACAACCCAGCCTGTTTCAACAATGTTCCAGAACAGCGAAGAGGCTGCTTGCATCACATAACGGTGTCCAGAGTGTACAACAATACATAGCAGGTACAGCAGTTAATAGTTCGCTACTACAATAGCTGGATAGTGCATAGCATGCATCCCTCCACTACGCACCGATCAGTGTAATCTGTCCCACCCAGCACCAACCGTCACAGGTATGTCACAAAGTGCTTCATCATCCCACAATAGAAAGAGCTCCTCACCCTTGTCAGGTTCGCAGACAAGGAATTTGTCAAAGAGTTCATGATGCAAGGGCTGCTTCTCAGTGGACGTGTAAGGCAGGATGTCTTCATGGGCGACGTAATCCAGCCCTGCAGAAATTTTAATGCAGAGAAAATTAGGAAACAAACCGAGTTCGCAAGCAGCTGCAGGCACAGCTTATGACAAGAGCAAGCAGTCCAGCCTACGTTTCTGGTACAGGACATCGGGATGGGAGTAGGCGAATCTTGCGAGAATTGGCCAAAAACTGCACAGCTGCATACCCTGGCAGCTTGGTTTCAAGACTGAGCCAAGCTAGCACTAACCAAAACTAAAAGCTCCAACCTGTCTGTGCGATGTTAGCATGGTGAGATTAGTGTTGTGAATCCGCTGCCACTGACGAGCGGAATAAATTGCCTAATTCAATATTGAATGACCATAACTCTTCCAAGTTTAGCAGAAGCATTGTCAAAGCATCTATGCAGTCAACCACAAACTACCAGTTGATGTTCCTTTTACTCGCGATGTTTCTTGTTGCGTAAAGCTGCTGCATGATTAACCTAATTGTGTTGCTTGCATTACACCTGCTACTTTTTTGTTCTTATATTCATGTTAAATGCTCTTGTCCTGATGACATTTTTATTGCATAAATGACTATTGTTTATTACTGCTGATTGTTCCCCCCTTATCTGGTGCCACACTAGGGGCCTTAAGAGAAAATAGTTGATGATAATGATGCATAGCCTAGTTACCATGCCGCATAGATGCCAGGAGGCATGACCACTGTGACACTAGCATCCTTCCTGCGCAAAACGGCGCAGCTGCTGAAACTTACACTAACTGTTTCTCTCGCCGTGCAATGTAACAGTTTTTGAGAGGAAGAGATTCAGAGACCCTCTCCTGTTCTAGGCTGTATGGGTCAGGGGCCTCCATTTCATGCTCCAAGGGGTGGTTATCCAATAGCGGTATTTGTAGCATGATGTAGACATGCACAATCACAGTCGGCCAATAACACTTGGCTCTTTGCCAGACACAACACTGCTCATCTGTGAAGCTCTGTCACTTGTGTGCAAATTGCGCAGAACGTCTCTTCTGTTGCACACAAACAGAAACTGACTCAAAAAGCCATTAAGCGGATGTGACTCATCATCTGCTAACCAGAGTCATTTCAATCTGCTTTTTAAGTATATTTATTATTTTAAAAGACACCTGAAATAATGTTAATTGTAGAAACTAAAAGCTAAGATAGCATTTAACTTAAGCTCAGTTGCTTCAACCGAGATACTACAATGCATATCAACTCTCCATGTTCACGCACGAAGAAATACAAAATAGTTCATGCCATTCAGAGTTTCTTTATTAACGTAGATGCTAAGGCTCAGAAAAGAACAAGCGAGTCCAAATTTGAGGGTTATACTGACTTTGCTTTATACACTGTGACCTTTTGTTACGCCTTCTATTTCATGACATATTAGGATTGACAGTGTGTGCAAAGACACTACTCTTCTGTCGCACAGTTCTGTGTGGAACCAAATTTGATGCATCAGTTTTGTTTGACATGCAATTAAACATCGCCTATCAATAAAAGTATAAGTTGCTCTTTGTAACTAGTGAAGGAGTTCGCCTGAAGCCTAGTATGTGGACTACAAGAATTGCACGAGAAGCAGGCAATGCACATCACACTGTGAAAGGCCTCTGATCGCAGCCTCAATCTGTCATGCAGTGAAGGAGCACTGAATTGGGCCAACACTACTTGATGGAAATGGCCACGTTACACTCAGACTACATCACTACTATGGCTCTCATTACAGTACTTAACATGCATAACCCAAGCAAGCTAAACAAGACAATGCTAAGTATAGTACAGTAAAACCTTGTTAAACCGTACCCGCTTAAACAGTAGCTTCATTTTAAAACTAGTAAAGTCAAATCCCTGACTCAGCAGCCATTGAACATAATGCGTTTTGTATCCGTATAAACCGTACCAGCCTATAGCATACGTATCAGTTATCACATAGTGTATCCGCTTTTCGCCACCTGTCAGAACAAGCCTCAGAGTTCAGAACAACGGCCTCCAAGCACCCTGTGCATTTGCACGTAAAGCCACATCCACATCAACATCAACATAATTTCAATTTCGTGCAAGCAAGGACTCACTACATGCTGAAGCTCGGATAAAAAACACTGGGTGCTCATCATAGAAGAAAAATTTGACATCGTTTGTGCTTTCGAATGTGGCACGAAGAAGTCGGCAATTGCACGTGACAGGGATCTACTGCTGACTATGGTGTGTGGCATTTGAAATACGAAGAAGTTGCTCGGCAGCGCTGCTGCAACCGCGAGATGATGTCAGCTACGAGGTTCGACTTTTCATCATCGTTGCATCTGTTGCCCAAGTTTTGCCTAACGACAGTGACGAGGATGACACGGAAAGCGACAGCACGGGCACTTCGGGCTCAACAGTGGCAGAAGCTGCGTGTTACGTCGGCCTCATCAATGCAATCGTCACGATGAGAACAGCACCCCGTAATGAAAAAGGCGCCCCGCGACTTCTGCAGCCCTACTGCGCCCGTGCACGGAGAATATGCAATGCCAACGAGGAATCTGCCATGCGTGTGTTTGCCGAGAAGAGGGGGCTGGCTGAAAAGCTGACTCGCAAATTCAGTAAGTTTGAGGCCACTGTCATCACTGCTAGGCCGTGGTGGCATCAAACGAAAATAACAGGCTTTTGTCGTGCAAAGTGAATAAATACTGCACGTTTTTGCCCTTTCATCGTACTCTGTCCGAGTTACGTTTTTGCCAGGTAAGTGGGCGACCTTGTGCTCTTTCGGTTAAGCAGTACTACCATTTAGTACATACGTTTTCCGAGTTCTGGCCAACTACCACTTAACGAGGTTTCACTGTATCAGTGACGCAAAATAGCACTCTTTGAAAAGAAGCAAGTTCAACAAAATCAAAAATAAAATATGCCAAAGAAATTTTCGTGACCCAAGAGCATGGAAAGTTTTGTACTGGCTCACCTGGGATGGCATAGAGGGACCGACTGTTGTCCTGATTTCCTAGAAATGTCACTGCCTCCGTCTGTGTACGCTATGAGAAACGCAGAAAGAGAAACATTTCCACGTAGCAAACCATGCAATAGAAGACAGCATCTTCTCTACAAGCTCAACAGATGATGCACCACTGAGTGAAGAATGCAACCAAGCAATTGCAAACAGAAATGAATCAGAAAAGAGCCCCCTATTGGCAATTTGTCCTTCATAACTCTTCACACATCACCAGAATAGCACACACAAATTGTATGAGTTCAGATTCTAGGTGATAATATTCAGAGTGCTTAATAAATAGTTAAAATACTCAGTCAGTATGACAGTGAATAATCAGGGGCTAGAGGAATCAACTGCGAGTAAGGAATGTGTGAAACAGCATTGACCTAAAACTAGGCACACCAAGAGAACAACACAAGTTTCACAACATCCATCAAACTTCAAGCAACGTGCACTGATGTTACGCTATTTTCCATAAAGCTTTCCTCAAAGAGTCCCTGAAATGGTTTGGACAAATCTTCTAGACGCGTAGGGCATAGCTACAGTGAAACATTAGCGACACAATTTAAGTCAAGTGTGTCATTAAGAGAGCTACAGACAATCACAAGTTTCTCTCCTCTCTGGCCACACTTTTTCTCGACTTGTTCGTCGAGTGATCAGGGCTAAGCTCTGCCTTCATTAGCTCTGTGTTATGATGTGGCGTAGTTGTGTCTACTTCCGGTTTTCTTGGAGTCAGTGCGCGAAGCCTCGCCAACCTCTGTGCTTGCTACATGGCCGTCGATCCCCCGTGAGAGCTATCCAAGCAGCGAGCGTAGCGAGCATTCTGCCGCAGCACTGAGCATGTCCAGTACTATTCCAGTAACCGCAGGCAAGCTGAGTGTTTTGACGGATAGGCAGAGGAGTAGTCTATGTAAAATGAATCCCCTCCATACTACAACTGCTGTGATGAAGGGGCTCTAGCGTAAAAATAAGTGGCATGCACGGTACAGCCACCTGGTGGTGCAGAGCTTAACGAGCCAAACACAAAGCTACTATTGCTGTAACCAAATGTAAAACATTTTAAGCATTTAAAAAGACAATGTGCTCCCGTTTACACTCCTGCCACTCCTGCCAAAAATTTACACTAGCAGCAAAGTAGTATACACTTGGTTTCTGCCATATTAGCTCTGTGTTTTTCAGGTTGAGCTCTGTGCCACCAGGTGGCTGCACTGTGCAGGCTGTTTATGTTTGAACTCCGCTCATCCCATAAAACACTCAGTCCACTTGCACTTACCCTGCTTTACTCAAATACCGGACATGCTAAAGCTCTCTATTGTGGTAGTAATCCTCCGACGATAAATGATAGCCCCGAATGCATACATGCTGACACCAACTGGATACCGACAGCCACTCGACTCGCATGTTGCCTTGCAGAGGGACACAATGTCACAGCTTGACATGTCACCAATAGCTAGATTTGCAGCCCACACATAATGAGGGTGATTCATGGCACTCGCAAAAAGAAAGCTCCAGAGCAATGCTGATCACACAGCTCACGTCAACATGGACAATAATGTAACACAAGCAGACAACACTTGCTGTGCGCCAGAAGTGCTTGAGTGTAGTGTGTTATGATGAATTGTCGTTGTGTATTCTTTTTCTGTTACCTTTTTTTTTCATAGAAGCAAATTAACCAACATTCCAACTATTACGAGTAACGTTTGTTCACCATAATGTTGGAAAAAATATTGATGACGTGACCTGGGTAGCGAATCGCATAGCTCGACCGACTGATGTCAATTGGGCTAACTGCCTCAATTGAGAGGGGGCGGCGCCACTGTGATCGGTAGCGATGCACATATTTAAAGCCTTATAATAAATTACATGCATTGCACAGAGCATTTAAATGCGTCACTTATCAGAAGAACCTACACTAATGACTCAGTACATTCATACAAAATCATCAACATCATTAGAGGGTATCATGCAGTGATTATACTACACAATTTCTGGTGCCTGATAGCACGAACAGTGCACTCAAAAAAGGGATAACTGCTTTATCTACACTACACTGTCTTTAGGAATTATTTCATGTCCTCGCTGGAACACCTGGTACCTATGTACTATTTTGGTCAGCACATTATACCTCGGGCAAGCTTTCTTAACTGTCACTTCAATGTCTTTTTTTTTCCTCTGTAGCTGCAAAGATCCAATTCTTTGATGACTGCCGCTTGTGGTTGTGTTGTGTAAGAGTATTTCACATGGGAAGCTTATTCAAACCATCCAAACAAAGTGAAGCAGCTCACCACATAGGGGCAGTCTCTGGAGTCGATCAGCACCTGGTAGTAGGTGTGGGTCTTGCCCTTGACCTCACGACCAACATGGTTGAAACCATCACTGGCCTCCTCTGAGGTCCTGCAGGAAATGGCATGACAAGTGATAACATTCAGGCCTTTTAGGTGATCAGTGGCCAACCTATTTATGTAGAGAAAAGACGCTCGCGACAAACTGTCATTGAAATCGGGTTATGCAAAAGCATTCGGCCTCATGTTTCTGTGCCAGGCCAGATTGTCATTCCTCTTCTTGTTTCACAGCTCTGTGCACCTCCTCCTCAACAACACTAAGTTCTCGTCTCGAAGCCATTATGAAAATTGGCACACACAGCTGCTGTTGCTTTGTCGCTGTACAACATCATGCACATGCTAACAATCTAAATGTGTTAACCTTCACGTGTGAGGGAGAGTAAATTTGACAATTACCGTATTTATTCTAAAATAGGTCGAACAAGAATACGTCAAACCCTGTATGTTGAACTTGCAGAGAAATAAAATATAATAGTTAGAGTGTAGGTCAACTCATATCTTTTTAGAAAACCGAAAAACTCTGAACATGACGCACCTTATTTATTTTAAGTTCAGCTAGTAAATCTCACTAGTCAATGCCACAAGCTGCATCCTTGTCGGTACTGCCAGAGAAGCAGCCTTCTTTGGATGCTTCACAGGCATCCTCGGCACCCCAAATGACATTGTCCTTGTTTGCGTTGGATATGCAGCATTTCTGAAAGCCACTCTGGGTAATTTAGACAGACTTTATGGTGGGCGGGATGGAGGAACTCCAGTTAGCTCAGTACTTTTGCTAGTTTTCCTCACGAATATAGGTCAAGATTCCTTGGTCCCGAATATAGGTCCATAGCTCATTTTGGGCAACATATTCAAAGAAAAAAAAAGAACAAGAAAAAAAAGAAGGTCGACCTACATTCAAGTAAGTACGATATTCGCTCACTGCACGCCTGCATATGTGGTCTAATGGATAGAGCATCCTGATATTGTGCTCTGTGATTCTGGTTCGATACTCGCCACAGTCTGAAACCCAATTTCTTGTTTTAATTGAAGAGGCCTTACACAAGCCGAGACAGGAATGAACCTTCCTACGGCAAAGTGCCTGGTCAGAGGCAAAGAATGCTTTGCCTTAAAGCCACACTTGCACGCAAGGAAGCACATGACATCCAGGACCCACTGTTTCAGCAAAAGTGATTTTTTTGGTTCAGCAAGGTAATAAGGTTAGCCTCCCGTCATTATTATTCACATTTACTTGTAATTGTGCAGAATGTGCCCCACAATGCCAAAGTACAATGACAATTACAGTACCAATTCAATTTCAAAGCAGCAGCTGAGGTTTTGAAGCAACATGCAGCACAATTTGCAAGTTCCCAGACCAGTTTGCATGTAATGTTAATTTGGTAGAGACCCTGAGGCAATTCTAGCACTTTCAATAACTGAGATCAAAGGTCTGAGCTGCCCTCTGCCACCAGAGCTTCTTCAGTGACAGAAGTACAACACGCAGCTCCTTTGTGTGGCATGAAGTCAGCTTTGTACATGCACTCAGTGGGCTGAAAACTGTTGATGAAGGTTATAATTATATTGGTAAACGCACCTGTGACATGGCCCTCACTCCAGTTTTCTTCCAGTGTACACCAAGACACTTGCATGTTTTTTTTTTCTTTAAAAGACAGCTCCAGTGATTTCGTTGGGCAAAGGATCTGAACAAAAAATGTATGGCTACTTTGCTCATGTTCATCAAACAGCCTGACTGAGAATTGCACTACTGTTTTGATAGTTTTAAGGATTATTGTGCACACTCATGATTCGTGTTGCCAGCATGGCAGGAGTATGCAGACTGTTCTGCCAAAACTGGTGGACTGGAGTGGAACTTCAGGATACTGGATAACTCAAGAACCAACCTACCATACACACCTTATCACCTCCTCTGCACCTTGGCAGGGCTTGTGTTTGAATCACTGCCAATTTTAAGGATTTGCTCTATTACAAAAAGAGGTGATTGGCTGCAGTCTACTCCGAATCTGCCATTAGAGAAAATTTTTTCCAGGTTTCCTACCCATGATTATTGCTCCAAGTAGCCTAGAGCAAGCTCTGGGGAATTAGTGGGTGTGTCTCCCTTTTTTCCAAGCCAGTGCCATTTGCTTACACCCCATGTTGCAGTCTTCGCTCTACTTAAAAACCTGCAACTTGTCCACAAGACCAAAAAAAAAAAATGAAGGAAGGAAGGAGTCGGCTATCAGGAGAAGGTGCACGATTTCTGATCCCTACACAGTCCCACAGAAAAAAAGAGGTCAAATTATTACCCTCACTCACTCTGGGTTCTTTTTGCTGGGTACATCACGGTCATAAACCCTGGCCATCCATGGGAACAATGTGATTCCACGGTAGCCGAATATCCGGTGCAGGAAAAGCTGCCGAATATTCAAGGCCATGTTAGTAAAGTCAACATTGCAGCACTAAAGGATTACATCAGTCGCTCGATGTGACAGAATCTCTTATGTCCACAATCCGCTCTACCTCTTTTTGAGACAGTAAAACTTTATGCAGATGCACATAAGTCCCAGTGGAAATTATTGAAAGGCAACTCTAAATGCTTCTTAATTCAACAAATATAGATGCAAACAAAGTATAATACTTCAAATGCGCAAATTCATTCAGACCATTTTTAATCCTCAAAGGAAGACGGCTGCAAGTGCCCATCATTGACAAAAATGCGTAAACTGAATAGTCGCACTAAACCGAAGATGGAAGCAGTTTCTGATATGACTTATTGTTGCTGTGGGTAGTATCTGTGCTGTCTTCGCAACTTCAGAACACAGCCTACCCTAGCAATCACGATTTAATACCTGTGCCACACAGGCAAGGTTAATGCCATTAAAAGTTTAAGGCCTTAAGTTTCTTAATGCCATTATATTTCGATCGCTGCTACATGCACATACTTAATGACATTAATCGTTGCGGTGGCGATAGCTGCAGTGAAACGGTTAAGTTTGCTTGCCAATCGTGATACAATAAAAAACAGTTATCTAGGGAGCAGATGTTTAAGAAATGGCATGAAGAACATTAATCGGCGCATTGTACGTAGTTTACTTCAGGAATGTCATTGTTGCACCCAGCCGTAAACTGTTTGAAGCCAAAGCTAGCTCAAAGGCCAATCCATAGCGTATCCAAAGCATTGAAATTGGGAAAAATAGCGCTCACAGCTTCAAAGCTCTCCAACAGCGATCTTGAAGAATTTGACTGTGTGCTCCAGTTTGTATCGGCGAGAAATTTGAAGGCTTCAGTATGAGGCTAACAAGGCAAGGAGCCACCGCCGCACAATCGAACAGCTTCTCCTGGCTAAAGCACACATGATTAGTGCTCTAGCCATGAGTAGCGGCAAGATCACCTGCTGATTTCTACGAAAATAAAGAGCTCCGTTTAAAAAAGTGAAGAATATATTAGTTATTTTTATCTACAAGTTTGCTTAATATTGTGAGAATATGGTCACTACGGCCATGGCGGGGACATTGTAAACGAGAGTACGCATTCGACGGCCAAGTGAGTTGTAATAATTGTAAGAACCACGACCTACTGTACAGTAGGTAGTGGTAAGAACACACTATGCTACGAGAAAGAGCAACCTTATAAAGAAAATGAAGAATATATTAATTGTTCTTCACTAATAATTCGTTTAGTCACGTCAGAATATGGAGACATTGGGAATGAGAGCACGCATTTGACGGCAAAGTGAGTTACGAGAATGCACTACGTCACGAATGGCATTAAGCGTTAATGCCATTAAGCATGTCCGTGTGGCACCCCACGAATGACATTAAAGTTTAAGGCATTAGCCAGTTAATGTCATTTTCTGTGCCCGTGTGGCAGGGGTATAAATCCCAATCACTGGCAGCCGTGCATCACAACACAGCATTATTTTGACAACACACAGGACTGATTGCTGTATAGGGTTTCGTGGTGCAAGGGGCCAATAATGGCCAAAGAGTGCTAAAAGTAATGTTATAGTGTAGACAACGGTGTGGTCAATGTCAACGTGAACCGGCTGTATAGTGGACTAATGACATTCGCTGTAAAGTGCATAAAATATTTATGTAATAGAATACGATAATTATACATAGTGTGTACAGTGACGTGGTGGATGAAAATAAAATATATGCTACGTAGGGGTGATATACTAAAATGTGTCACTGTCAGTTTAACCACTTCTGCCTCATCAGAGCCTTTGGAAAGAGCCTGGAGGCGCGCGCAATCCAAAACGCCAGCATCGCAACAGCGGCCTGTGCTAAATCGTGCTACGATTTTCTTGGACTGACATCATGTAGTGTGGCACTTTCATTTGAAAAATCGAAAACTGATTTTGTACAACACGCAGGATTATTTTTACCATGGCGAGAAAGAGAAAATATATCCAAATTCTCATTCGCTTCCTATCGCGAAAAACCAACCATTTTCCCTTCGCATTCGCCGAAAGAAACGTACTACACGAGCTGAAAATCCAAAAACTTTCCTGCTGACACTGGGTAATAGAATCGAGCGAATCGGCTAAGAAATTATTCTTTTGGTTGCTTCCCCAACAACATTTAGGAACACCAAACATTTCGTATTTCAAAACGGCATACAAGAACAAGTCGGTGTGTCTATGTTAACAGCTTACCTGTCCGGTGTCGTATTTGCCTTCGAGTTTCGGCGTTTCCAAACGTCCCACTTCTGCGAGTCTGCAAAACAAAGTTATTTTATCAATGCAAGTAGTGCCTTCACAGCTTGACGTCTACACGGATACCAAGCTGTCACGGAAAAACACGTAGCCGACGAAGCACCACGTATCACCTGTTCAGCCTATCTCAAGCGTCTACTATAGGATCACCTGGTCGGCTCCGCAGAGGAGTCCCCACCGATGTTTTGAGTGCAGTGAACGTTACGCAGGTATTGCTTTTGAGCTCAAGAAACCTACCTTGTGTATTTTGCGTGAGAAGCGTGTTTCCACGGGTGGCAACAAACGAAAATTTGTTTGCAGGAGCCGGAAAATTTGGTGAAGACAGCGGCCATGTCGAATGTTGATGCCAACAATGCGGCTGCCGAGATCACACACGATGCTCGCATGATGCTCGTATATAGCTTCGCAAAAACAACAATTAATACGAAGTATAATAAATAAAAATTATGTCTAAATTTGATAATAAATGTTTATTTTACGTTACATCTATTGTGTCATAACGTGTTAAGCGCGTACGTCACTGAGGTTAAGAGCAGACGAGCGATAGCAAATGGCGCACTGCTGCTTGCTTCAGATCACGACCTACTGAACTACAGACCTGCACAGATCTCCCTCCTCCAGCACGCCTGGTCTAGTTCGCCCCTTTTGCCGCTAGGGAAAGAACGTACGAGCAGAGTGGCGCTAGTCATAACCTGTTCGCTGTCGTCTGCTTCTGCGATCTGTTCAGCGCTTGTCTTGCCATTTCGGCAGGCACAAAGCGCTTGTTTTGGCGGTAAATTAATAAATTCACAAATATACAAAAGAAGACATATTTGCGAATGCTTTGCGTTTGAATAGTGAAACTAGAAGAGGATGAGCGGTGCAAGAAATGTAAACAACGAGCGTAGGTGGCCGCTGCAATGCTAGATCAACGGCATAAATTTCGCTTTCCTAGCCTCCTTAAGAGACTGGAAAAATTGTTTAAAAAGATTCATAGGATAATCTAGCTTTCTTTAGTTGATTACAGACAGCCTAATGTCGTAGATGACATTAGGATTTACTACTGTGTGCCGTAGTGAAAGGAAGATGATCTGGTAAAAGTATAGTAAAAGTATTCACTAGTAAGTCCTCCACCCGATATGTGAAATAGTCTGATCGATTCTGTTTCAAGGGAAGGTGAGCATACCTTGTTTTTAATATCGTTGGATGTGTAGCTCAGTAGAAAGCTTGCAAAAAATTAAGCGATCCCAGTGCTTTAAAACGTGCTGCAGTGCCTAGGCCTTAAAAATCGTGTCACGGAACTCTTTTCAAACTGTAAAGCTAGCTTTTCCGCGTAGTACGGCGGCAGCATAACGGTGGTGCTGAAGATATGTACGCAGTGAAGCTGTGTGCGTAATTCACTTTTTGAACTCGTGACGCATTCACGGACAACTTTTAAGAGTTAAAATGAGTGGTAATCGTTCTGTCGTCGAACATTACGGTGGCTTCAAGTTTCTAAAGAGCGCAGACGCGAATTTTACAACGTGTACAATGAAACTGTTGGGTACGCTGCGAACTCTATACACAATGCGATTTATAATAATCTCCTTTAAAAAGGCAGTGGGAGCGGCTATTTAACGCTATTTTAGAGAGCAGCGGACTACACGCTCCGACTTTTTTTTAGGTTCGGTGAGTCAACTTTTGGAGCCAAGTGATCGATCAAAGCCTTGTGACATCTCTGTCACTGTGTTAGCAAAAATCGTCAACTAGAGAAGCAGTTCGTCGCAACACAACAGCTGCCGTACTACTTACAACGCCGCACAACAGCCCACCTCGTAGCAGACGAACAGGTTATAAAAGCGCCACCTACGGCAGTCGGTTGAACGAAAGTGGGCGCAAGCTGCTCCCATAGAAGCCGGATATCTGTGCAGGTCTGGAGTTCCAGTAGGTCGTGGTTTAGACAAGCACAAAAACACAACGAAGAAGCCGCCACTGCTACCGCTACGCCAGCCCGCACTCGGCGTGGGGGTAAGTTTTGGCGCCACGGAGAGCAGCGGCGGTTGGGCGAACTAAGAATGAACTAAACAAGCAGCAAAAAATCGGCGGCTACGGAGGCGGCGCCGGTGAACAGGTCGCGAAGTAATAAAGCCGGTCGTGCTTCAGATGTAGCTCCTGTAAAAGTAAGCAAACTCGTCCGGATCTTAACACCACGATGTTCTTAGAACTTAACACGTTTCTTGACTTTGACAACAAGGTGCTACCGAGGCGGTTTGTCGTCATCTCCAGCGACGACATGGTGGAGCACGCGTTCGTGCTCAATCACATGCTCATGTTGTACCTGAAGACCGGCCGCCGAGTGTTCCAACTCAATTTCGTCAACGACGACGCTTTCTTCGCTAGCGTGTGTCAAAAGTTGGGCATCAACCTGAAAGCTTATGCCGCTAAGAACGCCTTCTACAGCTTCAGCTGTCTCAAGATCCTGAAGGACCTCGTCAAAAGTTCCTTCTCCGACAGCTCGCACCCGTTCGCCTTCCTAACCGCACCGGCGTCCGAGCACGGCGACGACAGACTGTCCGTTCTGCGGTGCCAAATTTTAGACGAGCTGCGGCGCTTTGTCGGCGACGACGCGACGAAAGGCGAAGTCCTCGTCCTGGTAGACGACGTCTCGAGCGTGCTAAACTTTGGCCTCGGGCACCGGGAAATCGCGGGCCTGATCCACTCGCTCAGGGTCGAACCTCTCGTCTGTGAGCGCGGCACGGTGGTCGCGGGCACGAAATTCTGCGCCCGCGAGGACGACGCGGACTGTCACCGGCTCTGCACGTACCTGTCCCACCTCGCCGACGCCACGATTGACGTGCGGGGTCTCTCCACGGGACACAGCAGAGACATCACGGGACAGGTGTGCCTGCCTTTGCCGATCTCGCCCGTGTAGCTCCGAATGCGTTGGTGTGCTCATTACGCGAAAAGTGCCTGCGCTGCACGGATGCTTTAACTTAAGATAACATCTGCAGTGGCAGTTCTCTCGGCTTCTTGCCAGCCGAGGTTAAGCCAGCGCTTTCGTCTACATCGCTTCTGAAAGAGAGTCAAGCCAGCTGCAGCCCGCTCACAGTTCCAAGTGTTCGTGATGTTTGAGTGTAAATGCTAGTATAATTGAAAAAGTAAAAGCTCCTTGCTTCTTGCTAAAATATTACCTTTGGATCATGTTCTCCCATAAAATTTGCAGGGCATTCAAGTTTCGACCTAAAACCAATGACAAGGTGCATGTCAAACAGGATTCACAATGTGAAATTAGCGAATTAGAAAGTGCTTCTTATATTCTGCTACACAGTAACATTTTTTCGTGCCTCTAGCAAGATGGCAGCAGTCCTGCTTCACTTTTGGGACATCATCTCTGCTCCACATTGTTCTTTAAAGGGACACTAAAGCGAAACAATAAATCAATTTAGACTAATGAAGCATTGCTTGAGAACCCTGCAGGCAGTCATTTCAAAAAAATTGATTATTAGATGAGAAAATGAAGGTCCAAGTATCAGTATTTGAATTTTGCGCCGATTGATTGATTGATTGAAAACTCTACTGTTCCACCGAGCTGGGGTGCCCGCCTCTTAACCTACACGTAGATAGGGGAGAGGACGAAGCAGTCCCCGCGCGTTGACGGCAAGAAACCCCAGTGCCAGTACGTCAGCGTGACGTCAGGGATTCCAAAGTATGTTTTCGCATTTGGGCCATGTTGGCTGAATAAAGGTTCCTGAAACTTGGCATGTTTAATATTTGGTTCCTTTAGAACACAATGTAGCCAATCTGTACCGCTATATATATTTAGTAGGCCATAGAAGATGCCATCAAAATCCAAGACGTCACAGCCCCCAGGTGCAGGAACTTAAGTAGGGGTCGCCACCCGTATTTTGTTCTTGCACTTTTTCTGGCTTGCCAAACGTCTTATCGTTGTAAGAGTGGCGTTTTTGGTGTTCTAGAACAGTAATTTACTGATGCAGAAGAAATTTTTCACTTTAGTGTCCCTTTAAGAACTCCTCACAGTGGTGCGAGCTGCTCTGGTGGGATTCGTGTCTAGCTGCATGCATCTTAACCGAATAGCATTAAGCACCCCATGTCACGAAAAATCCTGTGTCTGTGTCTTGTGTCGAACGTCGTTTCGCAAAAAATCATTCTGAACCATAACCACGCAGGCCCTCCGCGTGGCGTAGCAACTTTACTGAACTAACTGAATTCCTCAAAATAAAAGGCATGAGAAAAATCGTAAAGTATGACCTGAACACAACCTACAGACATTATAGCGTCCGATTGCAATTTGATTATACCAGAACACATAATTCTGTTACACGGAAACTCAAACACAAATCCCTTCTCCAGTGCTTCTGCCATTCCTAGCATGGCGCAGCCCACTGTTTCTTGCAACACCACCATCCAGATGGAGCTCGCCTCTGCGCAGTTGCTGGCAAGTGCAAGCAGCAGTCAGGGGATCTTTGAATGCTATCACGTTCCACTCTTAAAGGCTTAAGCCTCCTCCAAATTTTTTTTCCCTTCCATGCACTCAGACACCATTATCATTTGTATGCTTGAACCCGAGGGGAAATTTACCAACATATAATAAGGGAACTATGTGTTCCTTTCTTCGATCTTTCAGTTTTGTTGAAAGGTCTCCCCCTTCTAATGCATGTAAACTGGGCTATGCGGATCAGGCAACAAAGGCAGCTTATAGGCTGCCTGGAATTCTTTAAACTTGGGCTAAAACTCTGCATGCCTGCACTTCAACAGGGCCATTCCAGTTAAGCGCTCCTTACAATCTTCTCTTTTAGCGTGCACAGTTGTAATCACTTGTGTACAAAGTCATGTCAACTGCCAAAAGTGTTCAGTGCAAGTCTGCGTTTTTAAATTTGTCTTCTTTCTGCTGCAGATTTCGATGACAAGAACGAGCAATACGCAGCTGCCAACGACGAAGAAAATGCATTTCCGGCTCGAGGACAGAGGTGTCAAGCTCTTCCCTGTTGGCCTTAACAAGCTGCCATCGCACGTCTAGGGGTCACTGTCCACACCACCAGGCACTTGGGGCCAACAATATTTATTGATACTATTACTACGAAATAAATACATAGAATGTTGAACTAAACTCTATTCTGCACTGCAGGAGCGAAAAAATAAAGGCACACACACACACAATACAGAAAACATGTGCCACAAAGCACAAGCTGGAATGTTGCTTGGTGAATGCAGGTACGAGATGTATACACTAGACTCGGACTACAGCTACAGTAACCTATCAAGACAAAGAAACAGACCAAGTACACCGTGCAACAGATACGTAAGTTGACAATCATCATATGATACAAGAACATAAGGTTTACAATACGAGTGCCTCAAGGCCTAGGAATGGCAAAAAAAAATAGCATGGAACCCTTATGGAAAGTCAAGGCCTTGAAGGTGTAGGTGCTAACACATGAGGACAGTGAACAAGGCACGCACATACATAGATGCTACTAACAACTGCTACTTATTGCAAAACTTGTAGTTACAATTCATGTACACTATTTGTGCTACAATAAATGACAGTTGTTAGTATTGCCTTCCTTCAAGCATGCTTAACACCACCATTACTGTTCAGCATTGCACCTTTGGATACTATATGAACTTGCCCAAATCTGCACCCAGCTTCGCCTGCAAATTAACCATGACCATGTAACTCAATCCAGGGGTAGCTTCCTTCGCAGCAATGACTACAGAAATGAGGCCACAGCAACACTGCCTATTGAATTGGTGGTCCACACGGCAACTGTCCGTGTGGCACAACCTGAGCCTTGCTGTGACAGCCTATCACTGCCACAGGTTCCAACCAAACTTTGAAGAAAAAAGGGGGAGGAGAGGAATGTATTAAAGTTTGACTACCCCGACCTAGTCTATTAGAGCTCTAGAGCTCTGACATCAACATGCATACAGCTGTCTACAAAAAAATTTTAAAAACTGGATGAGGCATTAACCAGTACGAGCACACATTGAAGACATTAGTGAGCCTAGAACGCTGCTGCAGGCCCTGCAACATGTTAAATGTTGCAAAGGTGGGGTCCAGAATGAGACAGACCCTAAACAAGTGCGTGCAACAATCATGACTTGTTTCTAAACGCGCATGCAGAAACGGAGACGACCGAGACATGCGGCCAAGGGGCCAACCTCTCAGAGATGGTTTCCAAGAAAGGCCACAGAGGTTACACGGGCTTGGAGTAGTGAGAGAAGAGGTATCGGCTGGAGTAAAGAGTGAACGAATGGATCAACACCAAACACTACCATGGCAAGATAGATGCCGGAGTTGACCTCGTGTGCAAAAGACTTGGCCACAATAATGGCTTTCCTTGAGCAGACATCAGTGATGGCATCAGTGGATCACGTTCGACGGTGTTACGGTGACCAGCCTTCACTGACACATCACAGACATGCTCACTTGAGGTTTACTTTCTTCCAGGAAGTTTGAAAGCACACACAGTCCTCAAGACTGACAGATACACCATCTCCACAAACTCTGCGCCTAAATCATGCTAGCTCTGCAGACACTTGCAGCAACAGCCTCCTGAAATCAAGCTCACAGCCTTCGCAAAAGGAAGCTGCAAGCGGAAGTTTCATCCATTTACTTTCTGTAAACAGACTTCAGGAACTTTACAGGGTACATGTAACCCATCTTCACATAACTACCATGGCACTATATATATTGTAAGCAAACTGCTCCAAGAGTAAGTGATGGGGCAACTCCTATGAAGAAGTGGTCTGCAACATCTACCGATTGTATAATTGTCATTTCTCAGCATTTTGAAGAAGCTGAAATGTTCATAAGTGGCTCAATAAAGAAAAAGTTATCACATCTCGGATATTGCACACTTTCCTATAGAGTTTCTGCAACCGACTGCTCTCCAGTGCAATTTATGCATGAGGTTAAAGCTGTGGACCTGAACAGGTACCTGGAAATGTTTAAAACAATGGCAAACTGCTATGCAAAGAACATAGGGAAGAGTATATTTAAATTTTCTGCAAAAAGTAGTGACCTTACTACTCTGAAGCATACAGGAAAAAACCTGCGCATAGGTAGCCTGTTTCGGTGTTGTACTTAGTACATCCCAACTCGCAATACATCCACTAAAGAACTGTCATGCTGCCTCCATATTACAACTACTTGCTTACCCCTGCAAACAGGATCGTCACAGCAGTTCGCTGTAAACTGAGCAGTATCACTGTGCAATTTTTTTAAACGAAAAGTGAACATTCAGAACGGCAAACAAATTAATAATCTTGAAGTTTTTTCTTTGCACTAATTGTCGATGTTTCCCTTCATAAAATTACAACTTGGAATGTGAAAGAAAAACCTGGCCGGGCACCATAAGAACTGTGTCCAGCTTGGAAAACAGAATTTTTAACATATCTATACCTTTTTGCACCCAACTTCCAAAGCACCTTCCGAGTGTTTGCACAAACGCAACAACCAGCTCATTTCTTGGCAATTCAACATGATGCCTTACTGCATCTTTGAACTAGCCAGCTAGCATATTTAAAAATTACGAGATGCATCACACGATAGACATACTTACTAATGCTACCGAGACATACTCGTACCACCTTCCAAAACTTGAAAAAATATGACTGTACACTTTTCTCGTGCGAGTTGCCACTATTAGTTGCTGGCAGGCAATGCCACTCTCAACAAAGTCCGGGCAGCAGCAGTAGCAGACTGTGCACATCGGTTGCACTGGCTGTACCCAGTTGTCAAGGTTGGCAACCGACAGCAGTGTAACCACCAGGTGGCAGTAGTTGGCACACTACTTTCACATTGTTCACTATTTTGACATGGCGACGACAATACTAAGTTTCACATTGCTCTTCCCAGAACACAGTTTGAGCTTCCATTAACCCACTGCTCACATGCCCGGTGAACCACAGCCACAAAAAAACATGGCTACAAACAAAACAACTCTCGTTAGAACTGCCAAGTTTTTTTACAGAGAAGCCTCCCATCTGAAGGTGCCCCAATTATGTCTTGCTCAATTATTTCATTCAGCAATGCAAGATTGCTGAAACAACATGTCCCAAATGATCCTCAAACTCCTGTCCATTAATACAGTGGCACACTACATGAGCTCACATCATGTATAACTTACACCACAGTTCAATTGCTGACAGCCCTCTCCATAAACTATGCTCAGGTATGGTAGTGTAACACAAAATTGACACACAGACTGGCAGTATCTCAGCCAAGGAATGTACATTTTTCACATAACTGAGGTATTGACTGGAACATTAAACTCTGAAGTGAATGAACAAAACGAGCACCAGAGACAAAAGAAATGTGGACATACATGCAAGGAAAAATAAAGAAAAGCAGCCCATAAGCTGCCCAGAAATCGCTTTGGCTTTTCCTTGATGGGTGGCAATCCATCCACTGTGCCCGCTGTGGCAGCTAGTGAGCTAACCACAACACTACGTACACACGAAAGAGAGCAACAACATACCATTCAAGCTACTCTCGATATCAACAAAAACACAGGCAGTCGAGCTGCCCCAAGACCTTGCCTTTATGTGAAAATTCAGACACACATATTCCACTTGTTCCCATTCCAACTGCTGCTCCTGAACACAAGCTGCACTTGCACAATCAAGGTGAACAAGTCACGCTTCCCCCGGTTGAGAGAGGGTGTATTGTAAAACACATCAAAGCTGCCAGGTTATTGCAGCAAATCATGCGACGGCCATTCCAAACAAGCCCTCCACAACAAAACAAAAATAACATTTAATGTCATAGTGAAGCAACATCTGTTCCTGTCCTTATCACATTATGCAGGCATTGCATAATAGCTAGCATGTCGTGTTTCAGCCTAACGCTTGGGGAAAAGCACACTGAAGCACATAATGGCTTCACTGTAAGTCAAGATAGAAGTTCAATTAACATATGGCAAGTTCCACTGGCTGACCAGGAGCATATTTTGTCGCATGGCAAAGGACAATTTGTTTTTCAATGGCTGGTTGACAGTGGGTGAACATTTCCATTTGTTTATATGTCAGAACAGCTTGGCTCTACAGAGGAGTTTCGCTCCATCATAAAAGCTTGCATTTAACCGGGGGTTTCAGAACACATTGCACTATCTGCAAGTTGCCTGCAACAGCTTCTACAAAGGTCCAATGTGGGGCACAATGTTTTAATCCGGGCACATTTGGATTTGCACAATGCGAGTACAGTTAAAGCGCTCAATCGAGGGTTAAACTTTTTCCTCCAGCACGAGTGCAATTCATTGTCCAGCTTCAGCAAGAGAACATTGTATCCAAGGTGTACCCAATGCTCGACATCATGCCAGTCACAAGGAAGTGGCATGCAGCAGCACAGTTGACTGCAACGTCAGCTGCAAACAGTGACTTAGTATTGCCGCAGAGTGCAGACATCGGGTGGCTTACTGTCCTTGCTTGATCAGCATGCGCACTCGCTGTTTATCCATACATTTGTCAGCGCAATAGCCCGTGGTTTTCAGGGGAGCATGCCACAGCACAGGGTATGACGGACAAGAAATGAATGGGCACATCAGACTGGCGGCGAACATGGTGTGTAGAGACACAAATGCAGTGCAAATGAGACGTTTTCACTGGGGGGTGCTGTCGTGGTGAGGCTTGGAAGTCGTCGCGCGGGTGGGGCCACCTTCGTGGCTCTTCCCACCGCTGGTCACGGCTGCTGCTGCCACACCCGCTGCCGTCACTGCTGCTGCGGCGGCAGCTCCGTGCAGAGACGGCGAAGCGGGCAGCGAGCGGGCCGTGCTGGACGAATGTCCGGACGACGACGTGACGAAGGCAGAAGGGGAGGCACGGCCGTCCTGCTGGGTGGCAAGCCAGCCTGCATTTTTATTTTTACAAGTAGTCAGTGCACCGACAGGAATGGCATCCCACACGGCTATGTGAAAATCTCGCCACATTCATCTAATGAAGCTCTGTGTTTGAAGGAGCACCACACAAAAAAGATCTAAGAAAATCAACAGCATGTCATTTAAACATGCAAAAGTAACATCACATGGCACCATGTTGCTCTTAAGGGGACGCTAAAGGCAAATATTAAGTCCAGCTAAAGTGATGGATTAGTGCTCAAGAATCTCCAAGGCGTCGACATTATCGCACACAGAGGCTTAGTAATCGAGAAATTGAGGTAAATGCAGAATGCAATTAGAGACTCCCCCAGGACATTCAAGTACTTGCCCGATGACATAGGCACTCCTCATTTAAATTCTGTCACTAGTACTAAACCACTCATTATAACAACTTCATTGTATAGCATTATAAGATGGTTAAAAGGGTAAACAAAAACCCGGGGCACTTCGCCGACCAAATAAAGATTTAAAAGAAAAGAAAACGTTTCGGCTCCCACACGGGAGCCTTGTTCACAGGTAAAATAAACAAAGGTGCTCGAGCAGCTCGCTTAAATAGTCTAGAACACATGACGCAGGCAGCGCGCATACACTGACGGCAGATTGCCATCGCTCCTGTTCAGAGTGTGTGGCGTAGTCTGGATCATGAGGGACTCAAGATAAAGGCGTCGAGATAGCCCTTTTTCCCTGGCAAGGACACGTGCCTTCCCCCAGTCGATTGCGTGGCCGCTTGAAGTGGCATGCTCAGCCAAGGCACTGGATTTCACATTTTCTTTTCTGACGTCATAATTGTGCTGTTTGAGACGCCTTTCAAAGTCACCAGTTTCGCCAATGTACACGTAGTCGCAATCCGCGCATGGGACAACGTACACAACACCTGGGAAACGTCGTCTTTTCTTTTAAATCTTTATTTGGTCGGCGAAGTGCCCCGGGTTTTTGTTTACCCTTTTAACCATGTTTCATCCCGACCAGACGGGCTTCTGTCAAACACTGAACTTCAGCATTATAAGATGAAAGAAAATGCTACTTGTCCAGTTTTATTTCATTCTTTAGAAAAAACTCATTGATGCTACCCTTGACAACGACAGGGGCGGTCGAAAGGTTTCATTTTCACTCAATTCTGCGCCGCCCATGCTTTTGCATTTCAGTGGTTTGGTTATCTCACAGTGCTGCGCTAGCTTTGCTGGCTCATGGAACTCGCAAAAACTGCAAGTAGCAGAGAATTCCAGTTCCATGTGATGTCACGGGATGGCCGAACGGTCCACGCCACTTGACCCAAAGCAGCTGCAGCGGCGAATCCACTGCTTTGTCTTGGCTTGCATACATGCCACTGTCTGTCAGGCGCTGCTTACTCATCGACTGCAGCAAAAGGTGATGTTGGGGTATGCATCATCACCACTCTCCGGTTGGGTGGCAGGAGATTTGAATAGTGATAAAGGTGTTCGGACCCTTCAGATGCAATTTTCTCCCAAACTAACTCTTTTCTTTGTGTGAAACAAGCATTGCGAGGTTTCTGGAATGGTATTTAAACAGTCCAAGTAGACTTAGTATTTGCCTTTAGTGTCCCTTTAAACAATATGCCACAAGTTGTGGTTATTTGATGAAGTAAACTGCAATGTTCACTCTTGGTGAAAACAGCCCCCAGGAGGATCGGCATAGCCAGAAGGGTGGGGGGTGGGAGAGAGAGAGAGAGAGTTGAACTCCCACCCCAAAAATTTTCTGACAAACCCCTGCCTCCCGCCTTTTCCCACAGAACAGAAAGTTTCAGGAGGCAAGCTCTGAAAGAGCGACATAGAAGAAAGAGAAAGCCTGAATGTGAAAGCAAAGCAAGGGCTAGTGGTGGTCCAAAGAGGGTGGGGGGTGGTGTTTGTCCTGAGGGCGATCCCCTCTCCCATGCACAGAGCATTGCAGCCACACTCATGGCACACCTCTACCTCATTCCGAATCATGTAAACCATAACTGCTGAGGGGGGATCAGCGCTAAAAATTCCACACACAGATAAAGATGGGATGAGTGTGTGCACAAAACTTGGAGTAATTGTTGCTCCCCACCAAGCCTTCGTGTTGTCAAAGAACTTCTCATTTCTGGTACTTGACAGAATTGTCAACCAGGCTGCGCAGAAAAAAAGCTTTCCGAAAATATTGCGACTTGCTTGTCTAGGAAACGCATAAGTAATTGCCCCCACCCCCTTTTTCTTCTTTTCCGTTACCTTGTCTCCGACTTTCATTGTGTTAATAAACTTAAGAGCCTGCTGTTAGGCTAGTTTGTATACGCTGGTAATAAAAACAGAGCAAAAAACAGCACAAGAAAGAAAGACCTACAGAACGCTGATCTGCGCATGGCAAAATACATCAAGGACAGGGGTGCTAGGCCAGGGAAGCTAATAAACCGCCACAACTAACAGGTGGGAGAGTAGGTAGGTGACAGGCCTCGAAGTCCATGCAGAAACAAAGATATAGGAATGTTATGGGCCACCGCGCGCCGTTAAATAACGCGGTGAATGTTGAAGAGTGTGACAGTGACTAACAGAAAAGAATTTTAAGAAGGGGAGCGGGGTAATGGAGACGAGGAGGGGGAGGGATGTGCATAAAAGGCGTCAAAAATGAAGTTCGCAGACAATTATGGTCATTGGGAGAGCGCCTCGTCACTGCCCGATTGCTCAACACCAGATGCCGTGGCCAGTCGCCTAGCTGAGGCTCACCTACCCCGTCGTAACATGTGCTGCTTGCTATGGATAGCCCATCCTAACTAGTCGTCTCGGCAATTTTCAGAATAGACGGGTGTCAGGAGACACGATGCTCAGAGCTGCTGGCCTTTATTTTACTGTGGCAACGTAACGCATCCTCGTTGTTAAAGCACTCTTGCCCAGGGAATACTAGGAGTATGTCTTTGCATAGTGTACAACCTCAAAACACACACATGCATACACACAGAGAGAAAGAGATAAAGAGGGAGGAGTGGTAGTTGTCTACGCAGAAACCTCCCCCGAAATAAATTTCTGGCTGCACCACTGGAGGCTGTCAATAGGAAGTATTCTCACCAGTTACAGGGTTCATTATATTGGGTGAACAGAATGACTTATTTACAGTGGGCTTCACATCGACTTTAAGATATCCCTCACCTCAGATTCTTGGCAACACACAGGTACTTGTTGGCCTTGTTTCGGTTCCCCTTAAACAATTGGACTTTGTAACATATGGAATGTGCCTGGTTACCTTTGTTCCCTCAATGTGGGCATTAGTCAAATGAGTGAAATCGGAAACCACTAATTCAAGTACCTTTCTTTATTCCTTCCACCCTTCAGCTGCCCTCCACACCTTTGTCCGACTCAATGTTTAAATGAAGCACCTTTGTAACTGCCTGAAAAAGGCACAACCCTGAATCAATCTGGACTGTTAGTTTACATTTACACGCAGTTTACAATGTTTCTTTATGTCAGAAGATGAATTATTTGTGGAGAAACCTACGACTGAAGGGGCTGTGAATTTCTTCCAATATTTCACATTGTGATCTTCCAGAATTGTCCCGCCTCACAGCACACTTGCAATAATGATACATTCACAAAAGTCTAAAAAGTAATCCACTACTACAGGGTTTACAAACAAAGACTAGAATAATTTAAACACAGAAGTCTTTACAAAGAATACATGCGTTTTTATATCTGTCCAAAGCAAGAACATCAAGCAAACAAGTGAAGAAAAATTACCTTACCAGCGATTCCCTGAGTAGACGTTCGAGCAACTCCAGAAGTAGCAGCCACTACATCTCCGTGTGATCCCCTCCTGTCCTTGGGTGGCTTTGGCTCAGGATTTGACTGGGGTGGTCTCGGCAATACGTCACTGCACAGAGCGACAGAGCACAGACACCTATTGGAGTGTGGCAGGAAATCTAAATGAGAGCACGGCAAATATGAACCTACCAGCCATAGTTGACAGAGAGCCATCACCTAAACAGCTATTAATTTTTGATTAGCAACAAATTCTGAAGAAAATCTCACAACAAGTAAACAATGGTCATAACAAATTATAAGCAAAGGAAAAGTGAAGCAAGCTGTTGGGCTGGCATTGCAGATGGTTCTCGGCGTCGGATGACAACCGAGTTGCATTGCTCTATTGCAGCTACATCACATCAGCATCAAGGTGCATTGTTTTTTGGTGATGAGTCTATTTGTACAATGCCTTGTTGCTGCATCGCTGTAGCAGACAAACAGCAAGTGCACCTCCATGATCCATCAGCTGCTATCCTTGGCGATTTTTGGCTGAGGACTAATAGTGTAGTGACGGCGAAGAAGCTGAAGCACTACAAGCAATGTGATAAACTAGAAGAATTTAACTCTTCATTTAGCAAACTTTTGCACAGAAAGGAAAGCAATGCTAAGATGATAATGATAGGGGTAAGCATGGTCAATGGTCATCATACTGAATGACACTCCGTCTGTCTGTTCTTTATACACGCATCATCATAACATCAGAGCTGGTGCTCATGTATATAAAGATCGCACAACAAAACTTGCATCACGTGTGCAATCTGGTTTGACAGATCTGTCCTGCTATGACAAGAGCAACAACATTCACCAAGTTTCGGATACAGGAAGTGCACATTTTCCTGAGTGATAACCTGATAGCAGCCATAATTTAACATAGTCAACAGCAAAAAGTAAAATAGTGTATGTGCAGCAATATGCACAATGGCGCCTGACACTTGCCAAAGGCAGCAATAAATTGCCGAAATGCAACATAGCTACAATAATAACTATTTGCAAGTAAAATGAACTTCAGTGGGCGCTGCAAAGTCTGGCTACACAGTGTAGCATGGTGGATGCACCGAGGTCTCCACGACCCTGCTGCCGCTGTCTTTGATGATTTTCTTGCAGTGTGATGTTGGTTGCACTGTTTTGTGGCGCAAAAGCGAATAGTCGATGCCGAGAACATCATTTTATTTGGTATACCAGAGGTACAGCGTGTAATGAGGCCGAAGTGGTTACGCTGTGTGTGTGTGCGTGAACCTCCGGCATGACAGTGGACCCAAACAAGATTCTTATGAAAATCAACCATGTACTTCGGGACCCGTTGGCCGTGGAGCCAAAGTTGTCATGCACTGCTGGATTGTAGGAAAAGCGCAAGCGCATTTTGCTGTTTTGATTTGCTCTTCTGGCGCCAATACAGTCCAGCGTTTAGAGCACGCGAGGCAGCAGCCGGCGAAGTTTGATACGTCACGCCGGTGCCGGAATTGCCACAAATTTGCTACCTGTACGGTTCGACTCGTAGAACATGGCCCGCAGCTTTCTTTAGTCTTAAAGAATGAGCGAATCTAAAAACAAGCTTTGTATTTCGTCACAAAACCTACTTTGGTGTGCACGCCAAGGCTGTGGCGAAACTTTCCTGCTACTTTTGCCTTCCAAAAAACTTGTTACCTATTTTACATTCAGGATATATGCAAGGTGACTGCTGCTTCACTCAGACATAGTTACTGGAGTAGGTTGCCCACTGTTTCTCTCCTAGAAAACAGAAACAAGCAAAAAGGCACCAATGGATCTGCTTACAATAAGAACATACATTTCCACACCATGTACAGGTTTGGCATGTAGTGCATGGCCTGATTCTAACTGTTGACTCCCCAATCTCGTATAACCGCCCAAGGCTTCTGTATAAACTAATGAAAGAGAAAAACCTGTTTCCGTGTACACTAATGTTAACTCACCTCTTGTGTGAATCTGAACTAATTTTGCACGTCTGAAGTATTCTGCATTGTAACTGGCTGAAACTGTGCTTGCCTATAACTGCCTATCTCCTTAAGATGATAATATGAGATACATTTCCTTCAATAATTACACATTCAAATAAGCACCTACTAATTTGCAATAATTAATTGGGCATTGTGTCCAGGCTGCAAAGAAGGCTTACTGTCATGCCACATCAGTTGTTTTTTATGCTGGTGCATACATGTGATGCTTAAACAGAATGCTTTACTGCCGTTACTCAGGAGCACCTGAAACTCTGGTTTTCCAATTTTCTCTTATGTACCACACGTACCGCACTGCAATGATCCGATATAACAGCTTCATTAAAGAAAGAAGCTTAAGTGCTGTGGAGGCATTTGTATCACTAACTGCATTACGACGGCAGCTATCACATGAAACTACATGCTGCAACACACATACACTGAACATTATCACGATGGCACTAACAACCTCAACGTAAGCTCCTTGAAATTTGCCACAGCGCTTTAGTACAAATGTCGTAGTACAAGCGAAAAGCTTCCATTCTCTTCACAGTGCAAACAAACCGATCCTCGCTTGGAGTAAAAAAAAACAAACTGTCTCAAGCAAAATGTTGACAACACAACTCTCGTTGCTGTCACTGCTTTGTGACGTGGAGATTTGCAGTCCATGTGGCTCTTCAATCTTTTGGCGCAGGAGGAAATTTGTGAAACAGAGTTCTTTTTATCTCGCTGATGAGCACTGTGAAGCTCAGAAAAATTGCTTCACTGTGCCGAGTTTCTTAGGTGGCGTCACTGCAGTTCTACAAGCACACCTGATCGCAGTACTACGGCTACGGAGGTTACGGACGGGGTCCGTAACCTCTCAAAGTCTGCTCCGACCTTCGTGCGAGGATTCCTGCGCTCGCTGCTAAGTGTCCCATGAGTTGCTGGAGTCGCAAATACAGTAAAGCCTCACTAATTTCACACTCGTTAATTCTGAAAAACGGATAATTCGGATTTGCCCTCTGGTTGCAGCAGGAATATGCACTGTTTATTTAATGCAATGAAACTTGTTAATTCGGACGTATTTGGACCTACATCGAATAATTTGGACAACTCTCAAAGCTGAGCTAGCACGGAGTGCCGCAAATGTGCAACGCAAAAGAGCCCAAACGGTGTTAGCATTCAACTGAAACGAGGTGGCAGAGTTCGCATTGCCATAGTGATCAGTGGAAATTGTAAATTAATGACAGCAACACCGGAACACTTCATGCTTGTTTGTGCCTTTAAAGCATTTATTCTTGTGTTTACCGCCGTGCATAACACCGCCTTGGCCACATGCCTCCTGTGTAGTTGTCATCGACGATCGCATTGATAGCCGCGACGGTTTCGTCCATAGTGGTTATAGCAAGCAGTAGTTTCGTTTTGACTCAGCGAGCACCTCGGCTGTGCACCTTCAGAACTGCGAGGTGCACCTTCCATAGCGGCTGTGGTTTCTTCCGCAGCATTCGCAGCAAACAGTAGTTCCGCTTCCTTGATAATTTGACAGTCGGTTAAATCGTAAATTTTTGTCTCGATCCTGTGAAATCTAAATTAGGTTTTACTTCAAACAGTAAACAAACTCAAATCATTGCATTTGCTGTGCTTAAAGTATTTTTGGATTTGAAGAATTGTGCTCTTTCTGGTCTTCAAATCAACACGCACCGGCTTCCACAGAGGAAGCTTGTGCAAATATTTACCCTGTCAGCCTCCTTTGGCCAACAGCTAGTGCCCTCTAACGGCTGGAGCACACTAGCGGTTATCTCTCTGCAAAGGGGTGCCTTGCATCGGCGCTGTCACACGGTTAGCAGCAGCGCCACACAATTCGTCACTTTGCCGCCGCGGAAGTCACGTGACAGAAGTCGAGACTGCTTGCCTCGATTTCCTGCGCTTTTGCTGCCTGCACGTTGTTGTTCGTATCTGCTCTCTGCAGGATGCCTCGAATTCCTCAACGTTCTCCCAGCCCGAGATGAACTCGCGCCAAAGGAGCGGCAGGCAAGGAGGACATTGAGGCACCCTCACCCTCTTTGTGTACTCTGCTATTACGATGGCCACGCAAGGCCCCGATTGGTGCTTTGCTTGGGCAGCAGCCACAGAAATAGCACTTGGGCCTATTAACTCTGCGACAGAGAAACCGTGTTGCTTTGTGGAAAAACTGCCAAGAAACGGTAACCCGAGAAGCAACAAGTGGAAGTGATCTAGGCGTTGCACTGCTACTGTGTTCATATCCTAAACAACCCTGTGTCGCGTTGCAGCTACTTCAGATGGAACAGTAAGCTACACCGAAAAAGTTTTGTGAACCTAAAAAGAAGAAAAAAAAGTTTCCCAAGGGATTCCTGCTTTGACGTACCTGACACAAGCGAGCAGCTGCTGGGGCGAGGTGACGCGAGGCAGCTCAGCAAACGACTCATCGGGAACAGCAAACAGTTCCTGGCTGTTGTTCAGCAGCTCCGAAATGGGCTCCAGCTCAGATGAGTAGTTGGTGGCCACTGAAAGAGGCGCATAATCACAGGTTTAGCACACTCCGTGCAGGAAAATGGTTTCAGCTGAGCAGTTCACTTCTGCATAGTGCGACAACAAATCCGCCGAACTCTCAGTGCTGAGCCCTTCCAACATCCTCAAGCACAAGCCTGAGGTCAGAGTCAGCATCATCAAGTAGCTCAAAAGCTTCAGATCCACAGTGTGAATTCAAAGGTCAACTCAACCCACACATTCTATTCCCCAAGAGCTACGAATCTAGAACCACAGGAACGGCCAGTAAAGAATAAAGCAAGTTAGAATGGTTACGGCTACCAAGCTAACAAATAACTGATTGTGAAGTGTGAAATTCAAGCAGTGCGAAGACTCTAGCATCCAGACAGAACGACAAGTGCACAGAAAGTGCTGTGGCCCCTGCGACCCCCGCCACTTACCCAACCAGCAACTTGCGAGTTCTTGCGAGTCAGTCTATGTGGTTGACAGAATGCGCTGAATCTAAATTGATAAATTACTCTTGCAGATGTGTTCAGACAAGGACGGGTTAAGGGGGGTCCCGACTATTTTTAGTTCTCAGCGAAATGATGTGATTTGGGAAAATGTCTCTGTAGAAAGGAATCAAAGTTCCCTTTGTGAAACATAGCACAGATTTTTTGAAAAAGATTCTTACTTCACTAAAGGTGGAAAAGAGTGCTTTAACAACTTGCAGATTTTATAAATTTGAGGGCCTGTCACTAAAATTACCGCATTGTCTCCTGCCAATATTTTTTTCGGTAAATCTGCACGATTAGTACTGTTGGCCCACAGGTGTGAAAAAAATGAAGATTTCTTTTGTCTAACATAAAAATTGAATTGAAAATGAAAAATATTCGGGATCTATATTGCGAGTGTCCTCATCTGAACATACCCTGCTGGTTCATCACCTGCAGCGGAGTCATCGCGCTTTCCCACCAGGCTGGTGCACCGTTCACGTACAAGGGGCACATTTCAAATAGCAAATGTATTTAGAGATTAATGACAGAAATAGCTTCTCCTTATAGTCTTGCAAAACTGGCTGTACGCGCTCGCACGTGCTCGCTACTTCAATGTACCGTAGTAGGACTACGGATGCAGGAGCCTTGAAAACTCAACCTCAACTCATTTCATGGCTAAAAAGAGGCAAAAAAGACACAATCTGAGTCACTCTTCTTTACTATAACAAAAAGAATGGGTTCAGAATTCAATATGAGTGATTTTTATTTTATCATTAGAACGAGACACATCGTTGGGATGATCATACACCGATCTTAATGTAGGCTTAATTTTCTCGCTTCAAACAAAACAACGCAACATGTTATTGCAGCACTAGATTTACCAGTCCTGAGCGGGTATTCTATAAAATTTCATAAAACTTGGTGATTATTTAAAATGCCCCTAAAATGTTCCAACTTTTGCTATTTTGAAATTTTGGCAATTTTGGAAATTTAGAATGAAATAAATATGTGGTTTAGTTTCATACTTCTTTTTTAGTTTTCAATTAAGAAACCTTTTTAAAGAATTGTCAAAAATAATTTTCAGTTTCATCGCTTTAGCTAAAATGACCCAAAAAGCCCTGATTTCAAGGTGAGCCAAAGGCAGTTGATCAAAAACCAATGTTTGGCAATTTTACAAAAACGTACCATGGGTTGCATTAATTTAACTTCCCGTGGGCCAATGGTACTAGTGGTGTAAGTTTACCAAAGAAATTTTGGCTATTTACAATGAGTTAATTTTGGAGTGACAGGCCTTCGAATTTGTAAAATCTGCAAGTTGTTAAAACTCTTTTCCACCTCGCGTGAAATAAAAATTTTTGTCAAGAAATCTGTGCAATGTCTTGCAAAAGGAAGGTTGATTCGTTTCTACAGAGAGATTTTCCTGCCTCATATAAACTAAAACATAGTCAGGATCCCCCTGAGTCTGTCCTTATATGAACACACCCTTCAAGAAAAACAGACGAAAGGTCTTTATTGGAAAGCAGACATTTTTGCCAGCATTTATATGACTGTTGACATAATGAGCAGAAAGGGATTAGGGATTCCAGAGGAGGGTGAAAAAAGCAACAAAAGTAAAAAAAGTTTGCTTGTAAAGCTGACGATATTTACAGGTGACATGTTGGTGAAAAATTCAGGCCTTTCTATATTGTTAAGTGAACTTTGGCTAATGCTTTCCAAAGAAACTTGCAACATTTGTTTTAATCTAAGAGTCTCTCAAGTCACCTTTAGGCGGCATTCACATTAGCGACTGACCGAGGTCGTGCAACTGACCGCAAATGGTAACTGAGGAACTACACATGGCGGTTGATGTTCACATAGCCAAGTGCGTCCTGACCGTCACCGCACCAAAACGGCTCATGACCGCTACCGTTCACATATGCTCACACAACCACAGACATGTAGAAATGTCAGCAGCATATTCCGATGTCCTACTCCTGCGTCACTGATTGGTTCAGCAGCTTTGTAATTCCCGTCGTGCAGCTGAAAGATTGGTTAGTGAGCAGTTTCATGAAATTGGTTGGTTTTTGACTAAGGCAACCATTTGCGACTGACCTGGTCACACGACCACTGTCAGTGGCTGCGGTGAATGCCGCCTTAATCTAAGGTTTCTTTATCATTCACCGTTTATTTTGCGGCCATTAATAATTTGTGAAAAACCTTTATTTTTTTAATCAACAGCATGGGTAAATTTGCATTTGGATTAATACAAATGACTTCTGCTGGTTACAGCGAGTCACATTAACAGCAATGGCTGTTTGAGTTATTCTCCGACTTGAAATTAAGGAAAGAATTATGAACGTAACAAATATAAGCCTCAGAGTGTAAAGGAAAAATCCCACCCCACATCAGGACTGAATCCCAAGTTCACTGTGGGCCGGCTGCTTTAAATATGCCACATAAAGATGCACCAAAAATTATTCCACAAAACTCCGACCTCACACCTTAACTGGCTGCTGGAAAAGCTGATCACAACATGCTGTCCTCAACAAAGATGGGGAATGGCACAAAATGTTCTCCTAATGTGAATTACAATTTAAACTTTTTGAAGTGTGGCAGCTTTACACAGAACAGTGCGTACATTCGTCTGCAGTATAGCACAAAATCTTGTATAACGCAACAGAAGCAGCGAGCTTTAGTACACGAGATACGGTGCAACACCACCCGATCAAGAGAGTGCCACAGGTCACTATTGGAGCTCACCCGACTTCTCAGGGGGGCTGTCCTCCACCAGTGGTGCAGCCACCTGGTTGTCGCACGACGAAGGCCCCGGCTCGGAGGCCGACCGGCTGTGGCCGCTCTTGGACAGAAGTGACAACAGCAGCAAGTGCCGGCAGCCCTCTCGAGACCGCCGCTTGCCTGCGCATACACACACAGCCACTGAAGCATCCTGTCTGCCGAGTGCGAGTTGCGCTTCTTTCTCATTCTTATTTCATTTCCATGCCATCGGTGTCAAGAAAAAGGATCTTGGAACTACGTCTTAAAAGACATTGCCTGAACTTAGCCGAGATTGTTATGCTTTCGTATAGGGTCTCGACTCTGCGATTCAGCCACAGGGACGTTTGCTCAGCCACCCTGGAATCCCTTATTGAGTCTGACTGACTGCCCTACTGAATTTAGATCTCTTTTCTCTTTTTCTACTGTGCTTTTCAATTAATGATTGTTTATTCATACTGTTGTTTTTTCTCATTTTAACAAACAATTTTGCCTTTCCACATCACTTACCCTACGTCATTCATGGAAATTTATTTCTGATCGCAACTTGGAATAGGTACTCCATCCATTTTTTGGCCTCCTGTGTTCTCCCTTATTGAAGCCAAGGGCAATGCCTCTTCTTTTGCAGGGCTATTGTTGAAGCCAATAATGCCTGCCTTCCACATGCACACTCACATATGCACGTCCAGTGCACTTTCATTTTTTCGACTCAGGTTAACTAGACTTCTTGGTTATTTCAATCCCAGCCGAAGGTCCCAGCCGACATACATTTCTGCGGGCCACCACTTTCATTACGTCTAACCCGAAATTAACCCACACTAGATCATTCAAACTTGATTGTTCAGCAAGCACATGCCCTGCTCCAATTGCTGCAGCATTAGCAGCGATAAAGAAAAAACAGAGGATGCGTCGAAAAAAGATGCTCTCTCTTGTCGAAAACGCCCATTCTCGGCATACCCATAGAGTGCTCCCTTTGGTTTCAGTATTTGCAAGCTCTACGTGACGGTTACGAGACTAAACACCAGACCCTTCAATTCTACCCCCCCTACCCCTACCCCTACCTCCCCCCCCCCCCCACCCGTCGTCTTCAATTTTTTCCAAAAGCACCCGCTCACCCTTAGAGGCTCCCTTGCGGCTCCAGCCCGAACGACACTGGTGCAGTGGTGTCGCCGCTGCCGCCACACCCCGACGATCCTGCAGCTCGAGCAGGCGCAGCAGCACCGACTCGTCATCTTCCTCACGGGATGCGGCAGCCACCGAGGAGCAGCCCTCCCGGCTGGGGTCGGCCGTGGCTCCGGCTGTGGACCCACTGCTGCCCGTGGCGCCCAGATTCCACCAGTGGCAGCAGCCGCCACTGGCACCGCTGGCTCCACCACTGGCGCTGTGGTGGGAGCCGTGCTGATGTTCCACATCCCGGTCACCAGACCTAAGAAGAGCGCGGGAGAGTTTTTTTTATAGAAAAGACAGAAAGGTCAGCCTATGCTGTGCATTTTATCTGTAGCACAGACTGGCCTTAACGAGCACACGATAAACCACAGAAACCACCTGCCATAAAGATGGAAAAACCGTCCCGTTTTATGGAAGAAAACTGCAATGCAATACTTTCTAGGCAATAGAAGATTCCCATTAGGCATGTACAGTATGGCCCACTACTAAACTGAAAAAATCATTGGTATATAGGACAAGTTCGCTATTTCAAATTCACGGGGAAAGAAAGCACCTGCTTCTATTTGACAGACGACCTTCCTATACGAACTGAGTTATCAGTGCTGGCATATTAACTTGGTCTTCCCTTTAATAAGAGTAAAACATATTACAAGATTCATAGGTAGCTAAATCATTGATAGCTAGCAAGGTTCTTGTTAAGTAATGTGATTAGCCTCCTGAGCATGTGCAGCACTGTTTTTTTTTTTTGCACAAGATTTGAAAGCACACGTTTTCGTTAAATTTTCTGATACAGTCGAACCCACTCATAACGATACTGGTTTTAACAATATATCGGTTATAACAATCAGAAGCTGCTGCACCGTCGACTTTTGCATGTTTTCCATGGTGAAATAACCCACTTACTACAATGCCCCGATGCCGCATTATTGGTTATAACGATGAAGTCTGGCTGCTGGGTGTCTGAGCCGAAAGGTAGTGAAATGCGGAATCCTTGAAAAGAAAAAAGAAAAAAATTGGAGGACGCTTAAGCTTCGCCTTCAACAGTCGAACGCGATAGCGTTATCGCACCCCGTTCGCACCGCCCACTCATTCGCTCGACATGCTCTTGAGTCACGCAAAGACGAAACGTGCGCCTGAGCAAGTGGAAGGAACCAAAGAACTCAGTGTCTCAGAGGGAGAAGCGATCTACGCGAGCCAAACGTCGTGATCGGCACGGACAGCCGGGCCGCGACGCGCCATGAAGGCGGACGCGATCATAGGGCTGATGCCTCGATGGGATCACCCTTTATATCGCTTGGGAGCACCACACAGATGCATGACTTCTCGCCAGCAGCTCGGCACACATCGCAGGGGACGCTTTCCCACCAGACACGCTACGGCGCAGCGATCATGTCAGAGGCATCCCCCCGCATCGGACACTGCACCCAGGAATCGCACTGTGAGCGGAAAGAGGAGCCGCGTCGCTTAAACACGAGGGTTCAAGTGAAGCATGGTGGAAGCTGGAAGGGGAGAGAGCAAAAAAACTTATTAAACGCAAGGGTACTGGGGCATCCTCGCACCGGTCCCCGCATGGCCCCAATGCGCTCAAACGAGACGAAGGGGAGACGCAGGCGAGTGGCGATGATGCGATGATGGTGATGATGCGGTAGGGCAGGCTGCCTCTACGTTGTCCTCACAGGAGGTCCAGCATGATTCAGTCCCCCTCCGGGGCTTCATTTTCGCAAGGAACCTTCCGCTGCACTATGTGTAGTGTTTGGATGCCTTGGAGAAAGATGTCGGCAGGTTTCGCGTATAGCTTGCATGGCTGACGGACATAGGCTTTTGTCGTGCAAGCCAGTGAGAAGTATGTGGCAAGATGCTTGTGGCAATGTCTCCTCAGCGTTTCTTCTGGATTTCTCAAGCTGACGGGTTGCCACGGCAGCCTTTTCGCAATGTTTAAAAGGCCTCTTTTGGCACCACCAAAGTAATGCCTCGGCGGAGCTCGCATATTGCTTGCCACCCGTGACACCTCTTTGCAGTTGTTATAGCAGTGTCATTCTTTAACGCCGGCAGCCCCGGCTTGTTACACGCGATTGGAACGCCTAGGAAACAGTTAAACGAGTGAACACAATCAGCGACGATGCGGAGGAAGGTGGTGAGGAGGGGCACTGGCCTCCCCACCATTTTCTCACATCAGCTCTGCCATCCCCCTATTTTGACTTTTTGATGCAATCCGGTTATAACAATTATCGGTTATAACAATGGAATTTTCGTGGCACTTGAATATTTTTATAAGTGGGTTCGACTGTATTTGATATTAGATTCGATATTCGTCTTCCTTTCTTGATTCAATTCGATATTTGATTCAAAATCTACTATTTGGTATTCGCACATCCCTAATATTTTTGCATTCTGCGCACATCGGAATGCTGCCCTGCGGCCGAGTGCTGAAGTTCATGAACGAGGGCACCAAATTATGATGACATAAGTGGATATGCAGAATGACGGAAGTTGATGATGATGACATGAAGGAGAAATGCATGCGTAAATATACGTAGCACAGTTGTTTTCTGGAAGCTGTAAGTCCAGTCTAGTGCTGTGCAAGTAGTCCAGCATAGGCCTCATACTAATTCTTGCTGTTGTGTGGTCACGAAATAATGTTCCTAGAATCTAACTGCACCATAGGATAGTGCTTCCCTGTCAATGCACGCAAGTATGGATGTCAGCGTCAACAAGGGACAGGTAACTAGACAGGTGGATGCAGCTCAGCAAATTGCAAGGTATTTCTGCGTCCAGGAAAACGTCTGTGCACAAGCTGAATTTTGTGGGTATCATGCTGCCGTGGTCGGCAGTGCGGTGAGTATATTGTACTTCAATGTGCAATGAAATCAATGTTACAGCAAAATCTCATTACTCTGGCCCACGTTAATTTGAAAAATAAAAATAATTTTGACCCACCTTCTGGTCCTGGTGTTATTTCAGAATCTGAATTCAGACTAACAAGGTTTTACAGTAATAATACTTCCAATAGGTGATATCCAAAATATCGTGTTTGATGCATCTTTAGCTCCGTAACTGGTTTTGGTGGATGCAGTTTGCAAAAGCATGGCCTTCGAGATCAGCTTCCATTACCCAGAGAGAGCAGTCACTGGGGCATGAATTGGGACACTAGCTACGACTATGTTTGTATGTGGACATGTATGCATTAGTATGCACATTAGCTCAGTGCCCGGAAGCTCGAAACACAGTTGGTTATTTCAAACCACGAAAGGTGTTTTGCAGTAAGACATTGATTGCCAGAAATAAAAATAAAGTTTGAAGGGTAAAAAAGGGTAAAGGGCATGGGTACTGCCTACAAGTACAGATGTTAACAAAACTTGAGATAAAATTTCTAGATAAACACCTGCACTTTTAGGCAGTACGTATGCCCTTCAACCTTTTGGTACTTCATGGCATTTCTTGGACATGTTATAAAGCTGGTTGTTCCTTCAATAAATTTTGCAATTGGCAGTTCAGCGCTTATCCTGTTGTGTTTGTTTTTTTATTTCTGTCCTCGTCCTCTTCACGCTGCTTCAAGCTATACTAAAAAAATGGAGGCCGGACTCGCCACCTCTCCAACTTCATCCCAAATCCTTATCACTGGTATGTCAGTGTGATGACATGGATTTCAAACTATTTTCTCATATTTCAACTTTTTTTTACATACAAAAGGTTTTCAAATTTGCTGCATAGTTCATGGATCTTTTAGAATGTAGTGTAGTCTTTCTTTGCCAGTAAAGAGTTAACTCGAACCAAAGAGAGGCTGTTAAAATCCATGATGCCCCGGTAAGCTGGTGCAGAAACTTCGGGGGAGCATCACCAATCTGCCTCATTTCATGTTTTCTGGCCTACCAAGCCTATTCCAACGGTAAGAGTGGCTTTGCTCATGTTTTAGAAGTGTCATTCATTAATACAGCTCTACTAATTTTTCTCCACCATGACCCCTTAACCAATCTGCCTCTCTCCCCCTTTGAAGCACGCTGGCAGGCGTCCCAGCAAAGAATGCAGCAGCCACTCACATGGTTTCCTCGTCAATGTCATTTTCATCCAAGGTGGAACCAGCACTGGCTCCTCCCTGAAGTCTGGTGACCCTGCCGTCCACTTCTCCTTCGCTGGCACACTGGGAGCAATGGGGCACACCGTCAGTGAGGATGAGGGCAGAGAACCAAGATTTTAGAAAACCTCTCTTGCAGTTGTTCACAATCTCGTGACATACAACTTCTCAGCTCTTAAAGTGAGGTGGGACACCTGGGCATTATTATTCTGGTATCTGGCACCATTAATGGACTTTCAATATACAGTCACTGACTGATCTTTCTGACCTGCTCGATTATTCAGGCTTGCCTGATGCACCGTCACCTGTTACATAGAATCAATGTATAGCAGCAACCAAATTTCAGACTCTGCACAGTGTACTCTTCAATGTGGAGGGCTTACACGAGGCAAGCCTGCCTTGTGCAAGGCCCAAACCCTGTAAAAAACTAAAAGAGAAGTGCAGGCCTTACATAAGCAAGCACGGCGTTCAGACATTTCTGCGGCTCCATTCCTGTCCAAAGAATCAGTCAACAACTGTCAGCGTGCCGCAATTTCCCACTTGTTATAAACATGTCTCGGACCATTTGCAGTGTGACACAACTGCCTTGCTAACCAACAAAGCTCGATCATTACTGCCAGCAAGTGGATCCTTCCAAGGAACCCTCTGCCCAAAGAAAACGCCATCTGTGACAAGCTCACAGCTATACCTTAAGAGGATCATGACAATGGTATTAATTTATGCAGCCTGCAGGTAATTTCACAGAGTTGCTTGTTCTTTCCTTTCCTTTGTTTTTATTTAATAAACATTTTAGTACCTCTCCCCATCCGAGATGAGAAGGTCAATGCACAGAGTTTACAACAAGGCTCAGCACTGCAACCTCAGCACTAGAGAGATGCATCTGTCCAGGTAGATGCATTGCCGTTGTCACATCTGCTCACTAAAACCGTCCCGACTAAATGCGAGCAGGGGCAACGAACAGATGTAAGCGCTGGGGCACAATCAGCGGCAAAGGTGCATACATGAAGCAGCTGCCTCATGCAGGAAAGCAGGGCGTGACGAGACCTACCTCGCTGCTCTCGGTTCCCGAGGAGTCAGCATCGCACGAGTCTCCAAGGCCCCGCGATACCCACCGATGCCTGGTAGACACTGATTTGGCACGGCAGGACACATCTGCAAGGTGATCGGAAATGGTGGCAATGACTACATCTTGCAACATCAGCAGCGAGCTATTAATGGCTGCAGTGCTGTAATAATTGAGGCATCATTTTGCATCATCAGTCACTCACTCTGTCATGAACATATCATATTTATTTGAATCTAGGCCAATAGCTTTATTTTCATATAATCATATACAAAACTCTAGGGTCGGCCTAGATTCGAGGATCTTAATAAACACGCCAGTTTGTAAATGAAAATCATAAATATAGGGTATAGCTAGTGGTGTTTAGAAAAGTCAGTATCGCAGCCGCTACCAGCTGTGCCAGTAGCCAACTAAAGTACACTAGCGATGTCGCCATTTTGACCTGTGTCGCATCGGCTCGCTTCATGGCGTGGCGTTGTCGTAATGGCACCAAACAGGCGATGCCACTATAGTGCGGCTTTCAAACGAAAAGCTGTGCTAGCCGCAGAGGCATCGTCAAACGCTTCTGCGTGTGCCGCAATGAGATGACAGTGATAAGGAAGATAAGCACGCGATAACAGACAGGAGCTGTGCACCAACATTGTGCGCCGCGTTTCGATGCGTACGAGCCGTGCCACAATGTCTGCGCATGCATGGGCATGCTGTCTGGGCTATAGCGACGAGCCTAGCAGCGATGACGACGTGGCGTGAGCTCGGCATGTTCATATTAAATAAATTCTGTTTTCATTTTGTGAACGCTACCCCACTTTTTTGTTCAGCCTACACTCAAGGTAAACTTCTTTTTTTATTTTTTCTAGCTTTGGACATTCGGCGGTCGGCTTAGAATAGGGGCCGGCCTAGATTCGAGTAAATACGGTAAGAAAATGGCAGCTAGACAGGGTTTCTTCAGTGCTGGAAAGCCATGAATATGTCTTAAAGCATAATGATAAACAATCAAATAGCAGAAACTCGGAGTAATTGTTGCCTTGAGCATGTGCACTTGTGTATTAAAAAAAATCTACAGGGGCATGATGCAAAGGATAGTTCGTGATCTAAAAGCACGGGAAGCACTCAAGAGAAGCAATTTTTGCCGTAATAATGTGTGGCATGTGGTTTTTTATAAAAATAAATTCTGTTAGGGCGAGTAAAAGCACTAATTCTCAGAGCAACCACCAAGACACATAAGGGCTGGTTATGGATACTCATGCCTGCTGCTACAGTGTGCTGCATGTGCCAAAAGTGCACGCTTTTTGAGTCCCCCTGCACGTCTTCGTTGATGCACAAACTGATACCACACTGTGACCTTTTGGAACCTGATAGGCGCGAGAACGCCGACTTTCACTGCAACCAGAGTATAAAACCAGCATTAAGCGAAGGCAGGTGTAGACTTCCAAAGCCCAGGCAGTTAGACTTTTGTTCCAAGGTATGACCTGCACTACACAGCACTTCACTTTAAGCCTGGCTGCAGGGAAATTTGCGTATTACAGTAAGGCTTGTGCGAGGGAATTTTGCAATGTTTTTGTGCATCAGTTGTGAGACTACAGCACCGATAACAAAAGAGAGATGCAAAGAATGAAGCCAGTGCAGTATGAAGAAGCCTGTGTCAGATGTCGAAGACGATGTACAAGCACAGTCAAACCGTGTTACAACAAAGTTGCATCTGACACAGAAACACCTTTGTTATTCAATTCTTCATCATAGGTATATATTCCTTACATGCCGATATTGGCGAGAAACATTTTAAATTAACTTTGTTAGGTCTGATCCATCACTGGGTTCATTATATAAAGGTTCGACTGCACTCATTTCAGAAACAATAGAAGTCTCTGAAAACATCACAGTTTCTAGGTAACGACATACTCTATATAATGACAGCCACACTTGAAAAGAGATCAGTTATAGCAAAGGAGCCACATTAGATATACAGTAAAACCTCGTTAAACCGTACCCGCTTAAACAGTAGTTTCGGTTTAAAAGTAGTAAAGTCAATTCCCCGACTCAGCGGCCATTGAACATAATGTATTTTGTATCCGCATAAACCGTACCAGCTTATTGCTTACGCATCGGTTAAAACGTAGCATTTCCACTTTTCGTCGCGCAAACACGGCGGTGCGTCGTCTCCATCGAGCGGCCCGGCAGAACAACAAGCCTCGGAGATCGGTACAACGGCCTCCAAGCGCCCTGTGCGTTTGCACGTGAAGCCGCATCAACATCAACATCATTCCGACGCCGCATGGACGCCGTGCCAGAGAGCGTTGCGGCGTCGTGCAAGCGTGGACTCGAGTCATGCCGAAGCTAGGATAAAAAAGACGCCGGGTGCTCAGCATAGAAGAAAAATTAGACATCGTCCGTGCTACCGAACGTGACATGAAGAAGTCGGCGCTGGCCCGCGACATGGATCTGCTGTTGACTACAGTGTGTGGCATTTGGAATGCGAAGTTGCTCGGCAGCGCTGCTGCGACCGCGAAGAGATGTCGGCTACGAGGTTCGACTTTTCGCGATCGTTGCCGCTGTTGTTGCCGAAGTGTAAACTAGCGACAGTGATGAGGACGACGCGGAAAGCGACGGCACGGGCTATTCAGGCCCGACAGTGGCAGAAGCTGCGCGTTACGTCAGCCTCATGAATGCGATCGTCGCAAGGAGAACAGGGGCGCGATAACGTAACTATTCCAAACGAAAAGTTTTCCGAACTCCGGCACCCGGCAATGAAAAAGGCGCCCCGGGACTTATGCAGCACTACTGCGCGCGTGCACGGAGAATACGTAACGCCAACGAGGAATCTGCCGTGTGAGTGTTTGCCGAGAGGAGGGGGGCTGGCTGAGAAGCTGGCACGCAGCTTCAGCAAGTTTGAAGCCGCTGTCGTCGTGCTAGGCCGCCGCGACATCAAACGAAAATAACACTTACGTCCCGCGAAGTGAATAAATACTGCATGTTTTTTTCCCCTTTCATCGTACTCTCTCTGAGTTCCGTTTTCGACAGGTAAGTGGGCGATCTCATGCTATTTCGCTTAAACAGTACTACCGTTTAGTACGTACTTTTTCCGAGCTCCGGCCGACTACGGTTTAACGAGGTTTCACTGTAGTGATGTGCTTGAAAAGGCCTAGGATAACACTTAGGCCCATAGTATCTGTGCGTTGCTAGCACAGCATTGTCAACACACACCTGGAGTGGCGATTGAATGAGCAAAAGCGCATATGTCACTGGGACCGTGTGCAACAGAGACCTGAACATTCTATCGCAAGTTTATTCAGTTGCAGCTTTATGCAAAAAAAGGTGTTAGCTTTATTCTTGTCTTGAGCACATTTGTAAGAAAATGAGGATTCATTATTGAAAGTCAACTTCTAGAATCTGTGCAAGAGTATGTTTCTCTAGGACAACTACTCACAAGGGATCCTGATCAAGGGAAGGAAATCTACAAAATAAAAAATTGACCACCCTGCCACTAGTGTGAAGAGGGGTGCAAGCGAAGCTCCAGATCCATGGCTCTTCAATGTCGTAACACCTCGGCTTTGCGCTCTTTTACGGCGAGGTCAGCAAGTCAACGATGAGCCGTTTCTCGAGTGAGTACCCGGCGAGGTTCATCAAATGGTGCCTGTTCTTCGGCTGAACACACGACGCGCAGCCCATTCCCGCACAGCCCGTTCCCACTGCCGTTTCTTCAATGCAGGCTGCTCCTCGGCAGAACGAACCAGACACGGCCTCCCCATTTGACTGCCGTGCCTGAACTGGTGAGAAACGGTGGGACCGTGATCACATCCTTTCCCTCTTCCAAAGAGAGGGGACGCCTGTGATTGGCTCACGCCGTGCGCTGCGTCTACTTCTTCATGCCGATAAAACCCCGCTTTAAAGGGCTCATATGATAAACCAACAGCAGCTGAATCGGTTAACCTGGTGGTCTCACAACCCGGAGGTCAGTGGTTTGAATCCGCAGCCTGACAAGCAATATTTATTTTTGCACGGCTCGGGTTTTTTCACATGGGGACACCAACAGTGACGCCGACGCGAGTGAGGCAATACAAGCTTCACTTAAAAATGGGTTGGAGAGAATATAGCAGGTGCCCCCATATGCCAAATGATGAGCGGCAGCTCACCACTATCCTTGGAAATAAAAGTGTATGTCACTGCATTCCATGGGTATCAGCACATGGGATAGAAAGCTGGAGGTTATCCAAGAAGCCTGAGAAGAAGTTAAGGAGTGCACAACGAGCTGAAACACAAAATAATACGCATAACATTAAGAGATGGGAAGACAGCAGTGGGGATTAGAGAGCAAATGAGGGTAGCCAATATTCTAGCAGAGATTAAGAGGGAAAAATGGAGCTGGGCAGGATATGTAATGCATAGGGCAGATAACCAGTGCTCTATTAGAATAACAGAACGGGTGCCAGGAGAAGGGAGGCGCAGTCGAGGATGGCAAGAGAATTCAGTGGTGTAATTAAATTAGTTAATTTGTAGCCACAGAATGGGGTAAGCCGGCACAAGGAAGTGATAATTGGAGATTGCTGGGAGACGCCTTCATCATGAAGTGGACATAAATAGCTTGATGATCATGATGATGACCTATGTCAATGAATTTCTAAAAAACAAAAAGAGTGCAACGCCTACTGAAAAGATTTTGCGCCAAAAAACACAACATATATGTCGACATATATGTCGAGTGCTTTCACCCTCATTAAACAGTTGAAGTAGCGCCCGTGGTGTTGTCGTCTTTCTTGTGTGTGTTGTGTTTTTTGGCGCAAAATCTTTTCAGTATGCAAGATCACCAACTAGCCCAGCAGTTAACTCTTCTAAAGTGCAACGCCTGTTTAACAATGCTGCACCAAGTACCCGAACTAACCTTTCTGTGGACCAGAGCGCAAAAGTTCCGCAGTAAGTGTGTCCACTGATGCAGCCAGGTTGGCTGCAATCTGCTGCTCCAGGCTGCCACTGCTATTACTAGCAGCAGTGGCACCAAGGGAGATGCCCTGCTGTCGCTGGGGGCTCGCAGGGGGGAGGTCCGACTGGGGTGAATCTGGCTCTGCGGTCCGACTTGGACCGGCACACTCAGCTGTGCTGCCCGGTTGTTCTGGTTACGGGAAAAGATGACGAAGGATGCAACGAACATCCCGACAATGCAAAAGCTGCCATAAACACATCCATTTATCCCTTTTTTTTTTTGCCCATAAACCACACCTTAGAAATTCCATTAAAACAGCTTAATGAGGATGCAGTCATTGCAGAATTTTCGCTTGGAAATGACATAACAGTGCCCTGCTAGAGGCTTGCATTCTAATCTTACAAATACCACTGCCATCAGTTGTGTCATTCTGAACAGAACAGTTCTTGAGGGGTCACCAAAGCTAAGCAGGGGTGCTGCTTCTTAAATGATCAGTTCCGGGGATGCATTGACCTTTGCAAGATTTCTGCAAGTAGCACTAGAAACATTGTCTACAAGCAACAACATCGCTGTACCAGTGCCTAAGCACAGTTTCAGGTTCACTGAAGGACATAGATGCCAAGATTTTTAGTGCTAGTTGTGCTAAATATTGTTAGAGAGGCTGCCCTGGTACTATGTTCGCTCGATACTCGGCCACGAGTAACCTCCGGGAATGATGACTGCCGATGGTTTCCCTCTTGCTGCAGAACTGTTTAAATTGAGGAGCCACCTAGAGCGAGGCAGCCATGGTGTTCGTGACAAACAGCTGTCCCTGATCATGAACCCCCGACCTCCCCCTTACATAAAGAGCATTTTTCTGTTTACTGCTACTGTTCTTAGCATTACACCAACAGCTATGACATCACCTCCTGGAAACATGCAACTGTTTTTACTGCCAATGAGAAAACTGTAACCTGGAAAACTGTAGTACCAAACCTGGCTAAAGCACACAATGACCTTTTTCTTTCTCCACTGCAATAACCTTTAATTTTTGTACCAGAAGCAATGGGTCCTGCTTCAAATAAGTACGTAAATAGCTCACCAGCGGCATTCTCCGAAGTGTAGGAGCTTGCCTCGTTCTTTGCCATTTCAGCAGCCAGCCTCTAAAGAAAGGCAAAAAAGAATGTTTCAGAAAAATTGCAAACTTCACATTTATTTCACAACAACGTTAAAAGGATGAGCTGTTAAGGTTAAGAAAAGAAAAAATAAGGACAGTGACGTGGCAGCAAATGTTTAGCTTATTCAAGGAGTGCAGCACTCATCCTCAATTTGACAGTGGAGCAGACATGCCATCTGAACTACACTCCTTGATGTGACTACAGCATACCTGCCAACATGTGAACCTTACGAGTAGTAAAAATCAAGCAGACAGAAGCAATTTGTGAGATAGCTTTTGCAAGATACATATGCGCTTTGCTAATCATGATTTAGCTTTAGAAGGAGCAAAGAAGTCGCAGCGTACCTGGAACAGCAGACACTGACAAACAAAACATTGTTTCTGGATAGCAGTTACACTTACACAAATTTACTGTTGCCAATTTCACCTGCTTCAGGAACGTCTCCATAAATTTGCTCGAAGCAAGTAACCCTCTGGCGTCCTTGCACCACCAGCCTTCCAACAGAACGTTCAGAAACCAAAGCTCTTTGCGAACAGAATTTATTCCTCATGAAACTTGATGCAACCATCATAAAAATTGTAAAACGAGTCCAAATTCATGAAGCTTACAGAAAATTCAGGAGGTGGCAGGCATGCTGCAAAGTTTCACTACAATGTACTAGAGAAAACAGCATTTCCAACAGCATGCAAACGCTGCTGTCTCTTTCTGGTTACTAACGACCCTGTCGATTGTTACGTTAACCTTCTTGAAGCCATATGACATTTCAAGTTCAGTGATCAATTGCAACAATTGAGTGAGTGATTGAGCGATGGGTTTACACATCCGAAGCAACAAAGCACAGTAGAAGACTCCAGACTAACCTCAGGTGGCCAAAGCTAATCTATAGCCCTTCGCTACAGCCTCCCTCATGGCCAAGCTGTAGCTTCGGGAAATAAGATCCCATCAATTATTACTATTATTATTATTATTATTATTACAAGTCATTTCTGTGCATTGAAGAAGGTGCCCAGCAAGACGAAGAGGACGATTGAAAAAGCGCTTGCACTGTTGATGGTCTGGCAGCTTCGCTGCAGCTTCTCCCTATATATATTTTGTTAATTCATTTTCCCTTATCTTCGCCTACTTTTCACTTTGACAGAGGTCTCAGGTACCAACTCGATGTAATGGAGCTCCGCAGTGGCTGTCACGTGTCCTTTCACACCGAGATGGTAGAGGTGGTGCCCTCCTTGGCGGTAGTGACGGAGTCAGTTTTCTGTTCACTTCCATGAGTTCCAGGTAAAAACGGGCGGACTGATGATGTCGACATGGAAGATTGGTTGGTGGTACAGTATGAACATGTGAGTAAGAACAATCGACGAAATCCTACAACCATGTTGGCAAATTTTATTTATCTACATGGGACGGCAAGGGTTCAGTTTGAGAACCATGAAGATGAAATTGGAAGTTGGCATGTTTGCAAAGAGAATTTGCGTGCTTTGTTCGGCAAAACTGTTGGCTGAAAGACAAAAAAAAAAAAAGAATCTGCTTCACACACACAAATATCTATGAAGTCTTATCTTCTTGAAATTATTGTGCGCAACAAACAGGGACGAAGAATAGAAGAAACACAAGGACGAGCGCTCGTCCTTGTGTTTCTTCTATTCTTCGTCCCTGTTTGTTGCGCACAATAATTTCAAGATGAATTTGTTCCAACTAGGCCGACTCGCAGTCTTGCTTAAGTCTTATCTGTCGTGCATGTTGGGCAGCATGCACGACAGGGTCGTAAATGAGAAGGCTGTGTGGCGAAGCCTGACTAAGTGGGACACGGTATAAAGAATAGCAGGTGCACTTTATCTGATAACCAGCAAGAACTGCATCCCGGTTGACACCATCATCCAGGGGCGATATTTTCAGGTGATCAATTTCGGAGATACTTGGCACCAGACGCATTGTGGTATACAATAGACAGTGTTCTGAACGTTGTATGAAGATAACAAGCTTGGCACAACGCCAGACATGCTGTCACTCATAAGCCATTGCGTTCAGAGCCAATTCACGTGAAATCTCACGAATGTGAAACTACAATAGACCCCCTTTAAAACAAACTCGAAGGGACCATGAATATTTGTTCATCTTATCAAAAGAATAATTGGCAACATGCCCAGGTGCATCCAAATATCTTGCTTCAAAACGGTAAATAAAGTAGACCTAAGGGGGGACCCGGGTCTTTGGGGCCGAAAATCGGCCCAAACTTCGTATTATCAATTTTTAATTTCTGTGTTCCTGACTCGTTTCCGCACCTATCTCCGAAATTTGGTTGCAAAATACTGAGTAGTTCTTCCGTTATCATGACCTAAAATGCGAATCTGCAAGCGTTGCCCTTAAAATTGGGAATTGTGCCCGATTTTCACCGTGCATAACTCAACAACTACGCGCTCTGCCAGTGCCATTTTGGAATCATTCGAAAGCTCACGTTTCTAGCTTTCTTTATGCATCGTCGGCAACATTGCAAATGCTGCAGTCATAAAAAAAACAGTAAAAGAAATTCGCGATGCACGCTAGTATTGGCCAGTTTGAGCGTGTGACCAAGATGGCGAGTGATGACTGCCTCCAAGGACCACAAGCATTCAAACGATGAAAACAGCCGCCATTTTGTCTTAGTCTTGCAACTGTGACGCTGGATATGCTGAAGCTTCCAAAAAAGTTTCGTTTCGTGAATCATTGTGGGCGGAAACATGCAAGATGCAATAAACTTCCAAAAGCAATTCTGTCGTCGCAGTCGGCAAGGATACCCAGCAGCTCGCTGCTGAAATCATACTGCCGAATGTCGATGCCTCAACTGCTCTGCCGGATCACGCATATCCACATGCCAGTTACACTTGCGTAAGAATTGAACACGGCTGTCGTAAGTGAAGAGGAAGTAACTAAGGTAAGAGCACATGAGCAAGCTATGCTCGACAAGATTGCATCTACAACCACCACGGAGCAAAAGATAACCATAAAGGCATTGTTCAGCGGTCTTAGTTTCCTCACGTGCCCTACGCTCATAGCCATTGCCCAGGGAGCAATCCCAGCAGTTTTCAATTTCGATGCGAGCCACCCACACCAGTTCTGTTCACTGCTGCCTCGTCGCCCATTACCTAGCTTACCCCAATTCTGCCACCTGCCGTTGCCGATTGGATGCGTGCCTTCGGACAATTATATGATGCAGTTCTCAGAGGTGATGGTGCATTGAAAACATGCTCACAAAATCTTTTGACCACTGTGCTGACTAGACGTAACCTAATTGACGGTACAATGGAAAGAGTGTTTTCATTGGCCTCTTTGGCTTGGGGCCCCACATATCGATGATGCATTGAGAGCTTTGTTGTCACCTTAAGAAGGTCCTTGCTTTACCACTACTCTGGTTTGGTGATGATGGAGAGTTTCCTGTTCTTGGGATGTGCCCAGAATATATACATCGTCGCCTGCTTCACAGCTGTTACTCGCAATGCCCGACCAGTGCTCCTATGAACTCATCCTTGGCATGGACTTTCTATCAGCCCATTGCAACTTTATCGGTTGTTGAACAGGTGCACTACAGCTTGTCCTACCTTGATGCTCCAGCTACAATTCAGCCTTTGTCAATTATGTTTGTCTGCCACTAGACCTGTAATTGTGAACTTAATGCCCTTTCTCTCTATTCTTGATGGCAATTATATGTTGATTGCAAATGATGTTCCGTTGACCAAACATATTTCCATCCCGAAAATCTTCTCACCATTACCAATAACAGCTCGTACATGCAACTTAACCCTGAAGACATGGCTTTAGTCAACGTCTCCTATCAATGAGTGCGCCACTTCTGCATCTATTGCTGACAATTTTTCATGCTCTACTACAGCCTACACACTACACAGTTCAGACGATGGTAATTTTGACAAAATGATCACACCTGACCTCCTCCCAGCAATAGGCTGCCAATATCTGTGTTGATGTCCAATCTCGACATCTTTGAAACTGATTACCAGCCTTTGGGCCAGACATTCGTCATCGCTCATCAAATCCACAAAGCAAATCAGCCTGAAATCTCCTTGGACCATTTCCGACATCTTTTTCGGTGGGCAAGTAGATCGCTGTAACTATGACTACATGACATGACATGCCATCACACGGGCACTGCCGACTGGCTGTGCCACTGACATCATAGCCTTTCTGCTTCTCAACATCATCCCACCCCCTTCCCCACGGTGCTCTGTGGCAACTGCTGACCGATTGCAGTCACTCCGTTCTTTCAAAAGTCATCAACTACAGTAGAACCCCCTTACGTACCGTTTACCAGTGCGAACATTTGCGGTCGAGAACACAAAACATTTATCGGTTCATACGTTCCCAGAAAACACAATTTTACGGCACCAATGTTCAGTACATCGCCAAGCTGCGATCGTATTATATGTTTTCTAGCCGCTAGATCCCATCTAAACAAGAAAATGCACGAAACACCCGCAATCAAGAATAGTACATAGCCGCCCATCATGGCGGCCTCACAATACTCGCACGCCCATCTCACGGGAAACGCCAGCGCGCACTCAGTTTCTTATTCTGGTACCAGCAAATCTCCTCCCAAGTTGTCGCATGCCGCATTCACAGCTATAGTCGGCAAACCTATTGCGATAAGCACCTTCACAGAGCGCAGGGCATAGTGCCATGGGTAGCATACTGCACGCTTTTGGTAAGTGATAATCCAACCACGCAGCCGTTCGCTGCTGTGAGTGCCATGTTTTACTTCAGTGGCATCCGCTGTCACCCACTAACTCAATTTTGTTTTGGTTTCCCATTACCACCTTAAAACACAACGCCATAGGAGAAGAAAGAAATGTCTGTTCAGCCGCGGAAGGCCGACCAGCTCAATATGCATCGGCATCTCGTGCCTCGTGTGCAATGACATGTGCAACACTTCGCATTACGCAAATGTCAACTGCAATTGAGCCTGTCAAATTTTATAGTTATTTCGGGTTGTCTGTTTTCTCGATTAGTACGCTTTTTCTCAAAACATATGAATGAGGTTCTACTGTAAATTCTTTGTGTTCGACATGTCGCAAATTAATCACCAACTACTACCTGCAGGCAAATGGATTTACTGAGTGCTTTAAAGGGGCGAGAATTTGAAGTTAAAATAGACTATGTCAGAGATACTTTGCCAAAAAAAGTACTTCAATGCGTTCAGCAGAAGTGGAGTTATTGGCAATTAAGCTTCCCTACTCGGTGCTTTTGCTCCTTTTTCAATGACTTGCACTGTGAAGGCTACTGTGGAGCGGGGAGTGCCCGCAACACTCCTCCTACTAAACGTCACCATGGCACGCAGTTCAAATACGATTTTGGATGTTCACATAGACACTACCACTTTCGGTTTTCGTGCTTACGATGCGCCAACCACGGTTGTCTTCAGTGAGCCGCAGTGCGCTCAGTTGGCAAACTCGTTGCAGCACCCCACGATGGCCATGGTATCTACACTACGTAGCAGACCGCAGCCGCATGAAAATGTAGTGCGTATGCGCAGCGTTTGCTTTGTGAAAACAGAGCTAGAGTATGCACTCATGCTCATCTGCTCCAGTCTGGCTGTGCTACGTGGTGCTGACCAGCTTTGTCCTGCACCAGCTTGACTGACAGATAGTAGCTACATTCAACTTGCACATTTTGAAGTCAAAAGCTCAATACAAAGTGGAGTCTGCCACGGTGTCTAACCAGGAATAGCTAGAAATGAGTGCACGTTGGCAAGCGTGCGTGTGGTCTGACTTTAAGTTCAGGCTAGTTCAGTGTTCACAACTTATTGAAATTAGCAAGACCCAACAGCTGCGACACCGATAAGCAGGGTGGCAAAAGTTTAATTCCTACCTGGGCAGCCGTAGCCAAATGTGCGCAGACAGGCGGCTTGTTCCCGAAGTACATAAGTAATATGAAAATTCTAAAGCAGATCTTCGCTTACTTCAGCCTGTTTATTAAACTGGGTCAATAAATGTACACAGTAACAGTACGAAGAAGCACACTGATCCAAACACCCTTCTTGATTCATGTCAGCTATTGGCCAATAGCAGCCCCATATGGTAATCTGCTATATTACAAAATAAAGGGTCCAGAAAAGAGTGAGGAGCAGGCTTCTGTTGAAAGAGCATTTGAGAAAAAAAGTGACTGCATGCTCCACTTTTGAGCTCCATGCACCATGCACGATTGCAAAATATGGCTGAGACATTCACAGCAGCGTATGCTACCCGTGAACTGTTTTTTCACCAAGCCCATTCAGGACCCCTTTAACCACACGCTTACCATGATGCGATCCATTTCTACAGATCACCATAATTGTGACAGCACTTGGCCTTATGTGACATTTGGCTACAATTCATCCCATCCAGACACTGCCGGCTATTCCTTCCATTACCACCCCACATTTCCCTTCAAGACCCTACTTTCCCAAGCTATGCATGCTCCTATACAGTACACTCAAGATGCTGCCATCATTGCCTTCGGATTGCACTGAACCGCTACAGCCTCGCAGCTATAGGTGAGCAAAATAAAGAGCACTCACCCAGACCCACTAAAAAAATATACATTTAGCTTAAGGCTCACTGGGAATAAGGCTTGCCAAAAATCAGACTCATCAGGGCTCATTCAGACTCCTGTAGACCAGACTCAGCAAGGCTGAATCGGGACTCAGACTCACCAAAAATTACACCTAGCCATGCTCACTCAGACTCGAACACATCAAAAGCAGACCAGGACTCACTTGCACTCAAACTACTGTATTTATTCGAATCTAGGCCGATAGTTTCTTTTTCAAATAATCATTAGCCAAACTCTAGGGTCGGCTTAGATTCGAACATTTTAAAAATGCGCCAGTTTTTAATTGAAAATAATAAATATGGTGCATAGCTAACGCCATTTAGAAAAGTCAGTATCGCAGCCGCTACTAGCCGCGCCAGTAGCCAACTGAAGTACACGAGCGATCTTGACCTGTGTCGTATTGGCATGCGGCGCAGTGTTATGGTAATGGCACCATACAGGCGATGCCACTGCAGTGCCGCTTTCAGTTGAACAGTTGTGCTAGCCGCAGAGGCATCGTCAAACGTTCAAGCTGAGCGGGTCTTCGACAAAGGAAGACGCTTTTTGCGTTTGCCGCAACGACATGACAGCGATAAGGAAGATAAGCGCGCGATAACAGAGAGTTGTTCGCCAAGATCGCGCTGCATTTCAACGCGTACGAACCGTGCAGCGCTGTCTACGCATGCATGGGAGCATGGACGTGAGCTTGCGCGTCCGCAAGCGTACGAGGCTAGCAGCGATAATGACCTAGAGTGAGCTTGGCATGTTCATATTAAATAAATGCTGTTTTCATTTTGTGAATTCTGCCCTCGCTTTTCGTTTGGCCTACATTCGAGGTAAGTTTTTTAATTTTTTTTTTGGCTTCAGACATTCGGGGATCGGCTTAGAATTGGGGTCGGCCTAGATTCGAGTAGATACGGTAACTAGAACCATAACAGTGCAGGCTCACTCAAGACTCGCAGACTCACGGACTGCACTAACTCGGGCTCACTCAGAATCATTTACTCAGACTTGCGAGATCATGGCTGACACTCGTCCAAATTCACAGAATCGTTCATTCAGACTTGCAGGTTTATAACTCAACCTGACTCAGAATGAGCTGCTTACTAAACATGCTACAGAAATTCTGAGATTTGTCCACTAATGCGTAAGCATTTATCGGCTCAGCTGCTACTCTGCTTTTGCTTACTTATTTAGCTTGTGAATGTCTACCCATTGGACTGCTCGGCCATCCTGACCATGCCTACCCATTGCTACCAATCACTACTATTACACTATTATAACAATTACATGACATGATTACATGAACATGACCAATTGTGCATTTATTTTGCATATATAAAGCATCACGGAACAAACAAATTTTGCCGGGGTACTCGCTAAAGAATGCTTACATACTCTACGGTCCATGGTTTCAATTCTGGTCAGATGCTCTTTTTTTTTCTCTAACGCTAAGAATCATCCACTATTACACTATTATAGCAATTACATGTGTTTACTTGACCAATTATGCATTTATTTTTGCTATTTAAGGCATCACTGGACGAACAGATTTTGCTGGCGTACTTGCCAAAGAATGCTTATGCGTTAAAAATATACACAGTGTTCGATTCAGAATCAGCTCTACATGTAAACTCAAAGCTCTTTATAACTAAACAGGATATAACGAAATAATGTATATAATAAGAAAATGAAACCTCAACGGCGAATAAGTTGTGCATACACGCCAACCTCCATGGAGCGAAAAAGTGACTACCGTATTTACTCGCATAATGATCGCACTCGCGTAATGATCGCACCCCTGAATTTTGTAGTCAAAATTCGATTTTTTTTATTTCTCGTGTAATGATCGCACCCCGAACTTGCCGCAGCGATATGTGGTGTTCCAAGTCTAGCTAACTATGATCGCGCTTACCATCTGTCGAATGCTACGCGAACGACTCGCCTGCACGCACCAAACATTCTTAAGTGGATGCCTCATTTCATTACTTTCATCACTTTACGCACTTCCATGACAAAAAGAGGTACCACCAAACTTGTCTTTATTATGGGTAGGCTTTATAATCGTTGTGGTCAACAAAAACAAAAGATGCGCCTTTCGATTCTTTTCATCTGCCCTCGTCAGCACGCAACAAATCGCGCGCGGCAATAATAGTAGCCACGTTTACACGGATACGTTAAATGTGTACCCTATTCATACGCCGACGCTTGTAACACGGCTAAGATATTCGCCCACCCTTAGCGGAAACGTGCCGTGTTAGGAGAGTAGTGAAACCGGTGCCGCAGTTTCCGCAGCACACCGGCCATGCATTTCTGTCACTGGCAGCTAAGTGCGCCCGTCTGTTTCTGTCCCCTCAAAGTGGACATGGCTACGTTATTGCCGCAAACTTGCCGATATTAACGATATTATTCATCACTGATACGGAAGAAACTGTTTCAATGCACGTAATGTACTCACGAGAAGAAAAAAAAATCGCGTTTGGCGCGTTCGGCTTGCTCCGCCGGCCGCCATTTTTGTTTTGGTGTCCCGCACCCGCATCCCGCAGCAAACGCGGGACGAAAAAAAAATTTTTTTTTTCGTGGGAAATTTAACCCGCGTAATGATCGCACCCCTGAATTTGCGTCAATTTTTCTGGCGAAAAAAGTGCGATCATTATGCGAGTAAATACGGTAATGCTTTTGGCCGCCGCAGCTAGCAACGGCCAAATCAGACCCAAGGGCAGAGGTTGGCTTCCGTCGGTCGTCCATCGGCACTATTTTTGGTTGTTGATACTTGGTTACTATTGGGTTACTTCCCACCTTCACTTCAAACACTTGTTTTTCAGTGCTGTTACTCCTCCTCGTTGGCTGTTCTGTTCTGTTCTGTTCTGGTTGTATAAGTGGCCACTGCTTGTTTCGCTTACACTATGTAGTTAGAAGAAGCCTTACTTCCTGACGATGCTCCATCCATGCAGAACTGCAATATATTGTGCATACTGTCATGCTTTGGAAAGGCATTTGATTACCATTTGGCTTAATAAAATGTGCTTTTAGTGGAACAAGGCAGAGAAATTTTAGTGTCATAAATGTTGTGTGGCAACTAAGAAATTATCAAATTTGTGCTAAATGTTGTTCTTGATGCTTACTGATAATTTGCTTAATGCTTACTGATAATCAGTCGGGGCCGCCTTTGTTGACACAAGGTTTACCTGAGTAGACAGGATCGAACGAAATGATGCAACATGGACAGAGGGCACCACAAATAAGCAGCGTGTATTTCGTTAAGTGCAAAAATCAGGCCGATTACCCGCCGATATGCACATAAATCGTGTCGGATATGCGGCAAATAACTTCAGACTGCTTCAACAGCCATCAATTTAACCTACATGCATAACCGTGGGACCAATCACATGATGAGCCACCGACATAAACATACTGGCAGCAAGCATTCCGCGGCAGCTTGCAGCCCGTTAACACATCGGCCAGTGGCGAATTTTAGTCACAGCCACACTGACCAGGCGAATGCCTGATCAGCACTGCTTCATCAAATAAAGTTACAGTTTGGTGCCGAATCGACACATATTTGTAACAGTCACACAGTACTTGGGAAGCTAACAAACCTCCTCATAAACGAAAGCGAGTGTGCAGGGTGGCAACAAAGTTGTTCACAGCCACCACATTTTCGACACACGGAATGGCGGTCTCCTGTTACCGACGCTGTTTGTAGACGCACATCAATCTTCTTTTCTTGTATCTTCGAAAAACTTGCCACAAAACTAGCCTTGGATTTACACGGCAGACACAAAAGTGTCATGAACTGGTAGCATGCAGTGGCGCAGATGGCAGGATGAACAGGTGGAGTAGGAGGAGAGGGGGGGGGGGGGTTGTGTCGCGTGAACATGCTGTGACCATGCAGATTGTAGAATCTAGACTGCCCCGATGATAACCCACCTGCCGCAAAGTTCGGCCGGCTAGCCCTTCTACATTCCGGAAGAAAACTGGGAAGCAAAACTTTCTACACAATAAATAAGATTGCAACGAAACACAGGTCCACTGAGAAGCTCACTGGTATTAAGCACAACGGAGCGTCACTAATTCCTTAGTTTCAGAGGGAAAGAAGCAGTTGATTCTATTCAACAGAAATGCTAGTAATAAAAATATATATTTTGCAGACCTTCATATACCAGAACTGAGCTGTAATCATTGCTGACATATTAATTTGATGTTCGCGTTAAATTTTAATAGAAATAGACTATACTCTACGTCTTGATTTTTATGTACTTACGTTACTGATAGCTTGCAAGATTCTTGTTATGCTATGCTAGGAGACTTCCGAGCATGTGAAGCACCCTATTTTCTTGCCCAATGTTTGTAAACATTAAATTCTGTGAAACAATTACTGATATTCAATTCAATATTCAGCTTTTCTTTTCTTGATTTGATCCAATATTCGATTAAAAATCTACTATTCGGTATTCGCACATTGCTAATTTATAATGTGAACACACGCACTCACCGGCACTAGCTAGCACTCACACTCACGTCCACTCAGTGACAATCCCTTGTGTTCACACTCACGTGCACTCTGTGAGGCTCACACCAATTAACACTCACCAAAAGTCACTCATATTTATACTGGTGTCCATTTATCCGCCACTTCACTCCTGTTTTTGTTTGCACTCGCACTCGTGAAATAAGCATGAGTGATTTGGTGTACGACTCATGAGGAGGACGCCTGCTTACAACTATACCCCAGGGGCTGGACAAAGGTGTATAGAAAGCACACTCAATGGCAACTAGCTAAGTAACTATAATCTTAGCTAAAGCTCATATTTCACAAAAGTAGAATAGCCCATTCTGGCACCTTACATTTCAACATTGTGATATATTGGACATAGTCCACTGCTTGCATGCCCACACGTAAGCTCATTCTTTCCAACAAACACAAACACCACTCCTGGATACAAACACAGATTAACTCAAGATTATGCGCAATCATCCTCCCATGTCTTGTGAACTGAAAAACATGTGGAATGACTGCAATTCAGATGTACTTAATCTCACACAGACCCATGCTATCCACAATTTACTCCGACTCACTCAAGATCCAAGTCGCATATACTCAGACTCACCTCAACTAAGCTCGACTCACTGTGACTAAACTTGTGCCCCCTCGGACTCACCTTGACTCACTGAGACTCAAATTCCCACCCACTTGGCCCCCTTAAGTCACTCAGACTCACGCCCCTAGAATTCACTCGGACTCTCTGAGACAGACTCACCAGTCATTGTGAGCGAGTTCACCGACTTATGCTCACAGCCGATTCAAATGCCCGCAACAATAGCCATCGCAGAACTGTTTACGTCTCTCCGGGCCTCCTTCGTAGGACTTGCCACCCCGTTGGTCTGTCTTTAAAGCTTCTCTCTCACTCCTCCAGACCACATATGAGATCGCCCCATTGGACAGTAGCTCACCATCTTCCATGCCCTCTAGGGATGTCGTACAAGTCCTCCGTCTAAAACCCCACTTCTCTGGAAACAACCCTTCCCTTCCCAGAGTGCCAAGACGGCCTTCCAGTCAGTGGAGTTCACATGTTACAGGCCATTCCAGCACATTTTATAAGCTGCTCAATTAAGCCCTTTGGTTGTAGCTTCACCCCATATATATTTTGTAAATACATCTGCCCTTATTTCTGCCTACTACTGATTCCCTGTCACATTATTGGATTGGGCCTCAGACTAGCCTTTGACTATAGGTTCAAACATCTTTATGTAAACCTTGTAAACATTTATGTGAAACTAAATTAAATAAAATTCCATCATTGTCATCATCATCATCATCATTGTTTTTGTTAGTAGTAGTAGTAGTAGTAGTAGTAGTAGTAGTAGTAGTAGTAGTAGTAGTAGTAGTAGTAGTAGTACGTGCAGGCACTCACAGTGATTAATGATGAGAACCCCATCCAACAAGCAGCTCATGCAAGACGGATAGCATGAATGTGCAAGCCATCCTCATACAAATGCACAAAAGGCTCAACTTATTTTCACCCACACGACTTTGACCAGTAATCACAATTGGTAGCCGAATGGGAAGTTTAGCGACCAATCGTCCAGCACTAGTTCCACAGTGTTCTCCTCTCAAAGTGGGCCTGACCAGGCTTGACTCTAAAGCGAACAGAAGTGTGCCAGCATCTTAGCACACTCGACGACACAAGTGCCAGGGAGAACACACACACCTCCTTGAGCTGCTGCACCTGCTGCAACAGCTGGGCCTGCTGCGCCTGCAGCTGTGCCAGGTACCACTGCTGGTCCCGGCACTTGTGGAAGAAGGTGGGCGGCCGCACCTACACAACACACGGAAGACACTGTGACTAGAAAGCCACCACTCCTATAGCGTCTCTATGCAACAGACAGCATTAGCAGGGCGTCGCTTACGCTCCACTCAAATTTCACGCGCTCAGCTGGCTGCAGAGAATTGCATCCACTTTTTTTTTTTTTAAGGAATCTCTCCCAATCTAACAGACACACGAGCATCTCCTAGAACCATTCAGCGGGAGTGTGTGGTACAGTGCCCACGTACACTAGGGCTCTCAGTGAGCAGCTGTGTGCAACTTATTAGCAAGCACCAGTCTGATTAGAACAGACCACGAATGCTCTGCTAAAGCTGCCCAATTACAAGGAAATGTTTGCGCAATCGACATTACACAACTTCCTCTAATGTAAACCAAGTAGATACCAAAAAATTGTCAAAAATGTCGAGTTCAAAATAAACAGTACAGGTGTGCAGTAGCAGTGATGCAGAGAAGCGTCGTGCATGCTATAAAGATTGCATGGCAAACCTCTATCTCAAGGCGAGTAATCAGCATGTTATAATACCCTTGTCATTTGGGCAAGTTTAGCGTTATATTAAGTGCCCTTACTTAGCCACTAGTGTCATTCGCAGGTTGTAACATGGGAACACTTAGTGTCACTCGCTGCAAAATGCATTCAGCGACAAGTATGTTCGGCGAACTCACATCGCTGCGCTGAACTCTGTAGCCTCAGTAGCAATGCTTAAAAGACACATAAACTGATATTGAACGCAGATTTGATAGTAATTTTAAACCACCTTTTTTGAGGCTGTTAAATGTCATAAGCTAATAAAATGTGTTATGCTTTAAAAAAGAGATAGTGTACTACTCTCGATCTCAGGCTTTTTATGCATAATGGCCATGCACTTGTTTATGCCTGTGTGAGCCTGTGCTAGCCACCCTAATAACTGTGTAGCCCCCGTCATTTGTTTTGAGTTTATTCGACGGAAGTAGTGCATTAATGATGACACGGCTGGATAGGAAGACCAAGGCGCTCACACAAGGGGTGCTTTGATAGTACCACTTCTCACCATTTTGAATGACGCTTAGGAGCGAGGTTAAGGTGGAACACTACCCTTGCTCAGCTGATGAATAAATCTAATGGAGCATGACAGCGTGTTCATTTAACTCATTGGTCATTTTACAGGCAAGCTGACTGCACGTCGCTTGTGCCTTTGGCAGACACGCTCGTGAATATGCAAAATTGACGCAATTCTCGGCCAAGCGCATGAAAGGTGAGTGGAGTCTCCCGCGTAGTCAATAAGTGACAAATAAGCACTGAAATAATATGCTCCGAATGCTCGCGATTTGTTAGTGTGCCATCTGCAACGAAATCGGGCATGTTCTTTCTGCTTGCTTTGGACGCGACACTCTCTTGTCCTGATTCGTGATGATCGAAAACATTGTTGCAGTTGCAATGAACTCCATCTTTCGCACTAGCCTTTATTCTAAATTCTCTTTTTAACCATAGCACACTTATCTAGAAAACCATGCTTAAAAGATCCGAGGACACCTGAGCACTTCTTATGAGTTGTGAATGCAAAAGCATTGATGTCCAACTGAACGCCCTAGAGTTTTGCACTGCGAGTAATGCACCGTAGCGGTATGTGCTGCCCAAGCCAGCAAGCAACGGTGTCCACTAAGGCTGGCAGGTACGCGCAGCATCTAAGCCCAGTGAGGGTAAGAGAGGGATAAATGTGGACTGCATGCCTGCTTTGTAGAGTGAGATGGCGGCACCACACGCGAACGTCCCAGGACTGCCTCTCCCAACAACAACCCGCGTTGTCCCACAGTGTCGCAGCACTGTATCTGCTCTCTCAAAACACGCTGGTGACGTGGCTTCACGGCCATTCCCTACCCTCACTTTAGGCGACATTTCGCTGCTACAGACGATGGATTTTTCACTCAATGAGCCTTTTCATGCTTTTGCATTAATAAAACATATATATGTTGTGCCTCCTGATTCACCCATTGCAGCGCCCTTGTCTACAAGTGCAGACAAGGGTGCTGAACTTTTCTAAAAGTAAAAAAAAAAAAAGCAATGACAACTTGAAGCAATTGCCACAGAGAAGGTTCGAATTAAAGAGGAGGGTCATACGTATGCAGCAGGGCACGTTGAGTACTTAATTTTAGTTTTAAAATAACATAGCATGTTCTGAAATCGTTTAGCTCTTTTTTCTCAGTTTGCACTTTTTGGCTAAACAAAACTTATAGGAAAACTACAATTTCAAACTGCTTCACCGAAACCTGCTTTCAAAGTAGTTTCTGAGCTTAAATACTGTCAGGAACAAGATGAGGTACTTTTTATGATTCGAAATTTTTATTAACACAAAAGATTAATACAGATCTGACACATAATGACAATGAAAAAAATTGAAGCTTAGCCTCAAAGTGATGACATTGTTACAGAAATGTAATGAAAAACGTGCAACTGGCCTTAGACTGCACCATAACACCCTAAATGTGTCTAACAAAAACAATCAGTGTGCCTTCATTATTTCTGAAATGATGGTTTTCCTAAGGTGGCATGCCTTATTGGTTCATATGACAGCCATAACGTCTTTTCTATTCAAACTATATTAATGAGTTTACAAGTAGTACTTCAAACAAGAAGATACGTAAACCTATAATTTTTTATAAATATATGTGCAACAGTTCAGAAGTTCATTTTCAGCTCTCTATGCCCTCTTAAGACTAGCTTGCACTGGTTATCAAGTTGTTGAAATTAAGAGTTTTTTTGCCTTTAGTAGGCTTAGTAACATAAGTTGGCACCACTGATGTCTAGCTGGTCCTGACATGAGCAAAAGGTGTGTCCGCAGAGTGGTAAACAATGTCTTAAAATACTTAGATTACTTCTGCCGAATTCAGCTGTTCAACCTAAAGCAATCACCTGAGCATTCGATCGGGCACTCAGATTTCACAAGTCTGATGGTACCCCCCAACCCCATTTGACTAATTCCTACCGCATGCTGACTTGTTTTGTATCAATGCAAAGCCCTCTCAAGATTATAGGCAAAAAGCCTGTCCCATCTGAACGTGCTAGCTAATTTCTAAACTAGCTAGCTTGCTAGCTAACTAACTAACTAGCTAGCTAGCTAACTAACTACTGCTAACTAACTGCTAGCTAACTAACGTGCTAGCTAGCTAGCTTTCCAAAGCAATCAAAGTAGCCACATGATCGAGTTTGTTGGATCTTGGATGCGCTCCCAGGTTAGGGTGGCTGAGGTCGAAGGTGGGAGTACCGTATTTACTCTCATAATGATCCCACTCGCGTAATGATCGCACCCCTGAATTTTGTCGTCAAAATTAGATTTTTTTTTATTTGCCGTGTAATGATCGCACCCCAAACTTGCCGCAGCAATATGTCGTGTGTCAAGCCTAGCTAATATTGATCGCGCTTACCATCTGTCGAATGCTACGCGAACAACTCTTCAAGACAAACCAAGCGGTCAGCACGCACTAAACATTCTTAAGTAGATGCCTCATTTCATTACTTTCATCACTTTCTGCACTTCCATGACAAAAAGAGGTACAACCAAACTTTCCTTTATTATGTGTAGGCTTTATAATGGTTGTGGTCAACAACAACAAAAAAAAGGCGCCTTTTGATTCTTTTCACCTGCATTCGTGGGCACGCAACAAATCGCAAGCGGCAATGATAGTAGCCATGTTTACACTAATATGTTAAAAGTGTACCTTATTGATACGCCAACGCTTGTAACACAGCTAAAATATTCACCCACCCTTACAGCAGACGTGTGGTATCAGGATAGTAGTGAAGACAGATGCCGCAGTTTCCGCAGCATGCCCGCCATGTGTTCCTATGTCACTGGCAGCTAAGCGCGCCCATCTGTTTCTGCCCCCTCAAAGTGGACGTGGCTACGTTACTGCCGCAAACTCGCCAATATTAACGATATTATTCATTACTGATACGGAAGAAGCTGTTTCAATCCACGTAATGTACTCACGAGAAGAAAAAAAATTGCGTTCGGTGCGTTCGGCTTGCTCCGCCAGCCGCCATTTTTGTTTTGGTGTCCCGCACCCGCACCCCGCAGCAAACGCGGGAAGAAAAAAAATTTGGGGGGGGGGGGGGAATTTAACTCGCACAACGATCGCACCCCTGAATTTGCGTCAGTTTTTTCTGACAAAAAAGTGCGATCATTATGCGAGTAAATACGGTACCTTCGAGCACTCCAAATAAACTAAGCGAATGAATTCCGAGTGCTCAATTTTGATTAGTCAAATGTAAACCACATGACAACATCATTCGAGTGCTCGAAAGTGACCAGTCAAATGTACTATAAATTTGCCAGTGGTAAACAAACTGCTCTGCACTGGATCATGGAAGTTGCTGTGCACAGCATGTTTTCAAAACAAGTATTTTAAAGAGCCCCTGAAACGGTTTGGACAAAATTTGCAGACGCGTAGGGTACAGCTAAAGTTAATAATTCACACCACAATTTGTGTGAAGCAACTCATATTAAGCGAGCTACGGACAATTACAAGTGACCCTCCCCAATAGCCATGCATTTTCTCCTCAACTCGTTCGCCGAGCGGTCGGGGCTAAGCTCCACCTTCACTGGCTCTGCATCATGATGGCATGTTGTGTCGTCTACTTCCGGTTCTCTAGGAGTGCACGGCACGAAGCCTCTCCAACTTCTCCGGCAGCTCCTTGGCGGTCGACCTCAAGCGTGAACTGTCAAAGCAGCGTGCATTGCGAGCATACTGTCGCAGCGCTGAACGTGCCTGGTATTCCGGTAACCACAGGCGGACTGGGCCTTTCGACACATGGTTGGAGGCATAAACTCAAGCTGATAAAGCAACTTTAGCGTAAACATACGTGAGCGTCCTGATCGGTCTGCACGATCCATCCAGCTCTTCACGCAGAGCTTAACCAGCCAAACAAAGAGCTAATATTGCTCTAACCAAGTGTAAAACATTTCAAACATTTACAAAACAGTACGATAATGATTATGCTCCTGCGAAAAATTTACGCCAACAGCAAAGAAGAATACACTTCGTTACTGCTATTGTGTTTGGTTGAACTCTGTGCCACCAGGTGGCTGCACAGTGCAGATCATTGACGTTTGCGCTTCTGCTCATCCCACGAAATGGCATGGTCAAACGGCCAGGCCCCCTCTCTCGCTTGCGTTTACCCGAATACCAGAGTCGCGAAATGTTATTGTGGCAATAATCCTCTGGTGTAAAGGGACGGCCGCAAATGCGCAAATTCTGGCGCCGATCGGATAGCAACAGTCAGATACGCTGCAGCCACTCCGCTCGTCTGCTGCCTTGCAGAAGGACACAATGTCGCAGCTTGACATATTGCTGGTCGCTATGCTTGCAGCCCACAATGCAACAAAGGCGATTCATGGTGCTCACAAAAAGACAGATTGACACTGACCGCGGAGCTCTCATCAAGAAGGAGCACGTTGTAACACAAGCAGACGACGCTTGCTGTGTGCTGGAAGTGCTTAAGTGTAGTGAGAAATTGTTCTAGTGCATTCTCCTTCTGTTACTTTCTTTTTATAGAAACAAATTAACTAACATTCCAACTATTACGAACATCATTTGTTCACCATAAAGGTGGAAAAATTATCAATGACGCGCCCTGGGCAGCCAATCGTATAGCTCACCCTACTGACGTGAACTGGGTGATGTCATATGGGGAGGGGCAGCTGAAAATTCCGCTGAGCAGTGTGCTGCGATCGGCAGCGATGTACATTTTTAAAACCTTATAATAAATTACACACTTTATGCGGAGCACTTAGATGCGCCAATTAATGATCAGAAGGACCTACTCTAATGACTCAGTACGTTTGTAGAAGATCGTCAAAGTCGTTTCAGGGTCCCTTTAGTTCCACTGAGTCTATTTTGCTCTGATCAAAAATTCTGCTTACAAAATTTCCACACACTTTTCGAAGTGACCGCTGCATGTATAAACGCTTCCCCAGATTAGCTTTCCCTTGTGCCATAAAAACTTGGTCTTTAAGGGTTGGTAGTCAGTCCCTTTAAAAGCATGCAGTGTGCTTACAATGGTGCTATGCACTACTGCAGATGCGTTGTCAAGTAGATAGCTAAATATGCTTACTGAGATAGGGTTGGTGGCGATAAGTCATGCTGGCACACCCATCAGTGGTTATATTCTTTGCTGAGGCCGCCACCATGGCTTTATGCATTTCCTAGCATTTCCATGCATAGGCATCACTGTACTTGTGCCAAGACCAGAACAATTGGTACACCAATCTCCACACTTTCCAAAAACGCAAAACTTTTGTGGCACAGCATGGCATAAGCCACACCATGAATCAAAGTAACTGGTAGTCATACGGCAAGCCACTACAGCTTAAGCTGCCAGCCAATAGATCAGGCTCTCTGGAGACTGGGTTGGGGATTCGTCGCAAATACGTTTTAACCATTAGTATGTCTTAAGCGGGTACGTATTAACAAGGTTTCACCATACATGCTCACTGGAACTAGTGGAAACCGTCACCAGCCATTTTCGCTGAAGAAAGTGAAGCACACACCTCAAAGCGCAGAAGAAGGGTGTCCCCACTGAGGTAGCCCTCAGAGGCGAGGAGGTCGAGGCGGAAGAAGCGGTTGTAGCCCCAGCACTCGCCCACCTCAAAGTCCGAGGCAAACTCGCGCACTATGTTCTTGCTGGGGTCACCTCCCTGGTGGCTCATCTCCACACGGTACTCGTACCTACAGGGCACAACAAGGAAGGGGGAGTGTGCCGCACTTCCATCAACTTCACCAGCCAACAAGAAACTGCTGCACTGACAAACCCGACTTCAGCTCTTTTTCAAGTTTTGAGACTGCAGACCTCGTGCCAGTAGTGCTGTCGCCATACAATTATTCTCTCCTTGGTTACTATCTGGACATCCTGCACATATATCAAACATTTGTGTGATCCTATTTAGGCAGCAGCACATTGCACTATGTTTTAATTTTACACATGTTAAGCAACTATCATGGCCACCTTAAGCTGTGTGCCTAGCGATACATAGCTACAATAGAACTCCACTACAGTTGGTTCAATACCACCTCGTGGAGCCACATTCGGAAGTCCAGACAGGCCTCTACACATTCTTATGCAGGAAAAATCTTGTGAATTCGTTTAATGATAAATGCTGGTTACCTCAAGCTAAAAAGAAAGAGCAGTGCATGGCTTCAGCTGCCCCTGACACACAGCTAAAAGTTTAAAAAGTTCAAAAATTATGCAGCACTGTGGTGGCATGGACGGGCAAGATTTTTCAGGTGCGCAAAGAACAAACAATTAGCAGTGTGCTGCACAAGAAACTAATACCCTTGTCCCACGGGTAATCTAACCACAGTTAAGTTTGATGGCAGTAACCACAGTTACATCAAATCACACTATAAAGCTAACCGTAGTTATTCCGCTAACCATGGTTGTTGAAAACTGAGGTTGGCCACCTCGGTCAAAGTCATCAGTGACAAAATGGTGGCCCAGAGCTCCTATGCCTGCAGCTCGGCTCACAGCAAAACATCCTCCCAAAAACATGTCACTTGGCCTGTCACATTGATGGAGGCCTTGATACGGATTTGGGAGGACAAACTGATTGACTGCGTGTGTTCAAACACATGCAACCCATGCATATATAATGCCATGGTGGAGACAACTCCGGCCTGCTGGTGGGGGAAGGTCCATATATTGTCAAGCAAGTTCGTCAGGAGCTTGAGAATCTGAACAAACAATACCGGTGTGTGGTATTCTTCTTTACTGGTAAATAAACTAATTATGATGGCAATTTGTGTGACATGTAAGCACTGGCACGGAACCGTACAATAGGCCTCCACCTTCACAACACTGCGGTGACAAGTTGGAAACAATGAAAGATACGCAGCGTACCTGGGCTAGGTTTTGGCGAAATGGCACTGTTCTTGACCTTGTGTGATCATATGTTACTAATGTCCCTATGCATGTCCAACACCACCGAGCTGTTTCAATGCTTTATTGACGGCTTGCGTTCAGCCGACTTAAGGTAAAATGATGCTTGTGACATGCATGCAAGTACAGTTGACTTTCATTACAGCGGACCCTGATAATCCAACAAAATACATCAATTTTATTCGAAGTCCGTAATATCCGAGACACCTCACCTCCGAAACTTTTGTCATGATGTCTAACAACTTTATTGCAAATGTCCAAAGTAAAAAAACAAACAAGAAAGTAAATGATTCATGTCACATTAGCTTGTACTATAGTGTCCCAAAATGCCTACAATTATAGCAAAATTGCAGAAACATTTAGCCGAAATATAGCGCCTTCTATGTTTCACTTTAACAGCACGCTTTAAAAAATTTGGCGACAATGACTAATAGGCAAAACCGTAGGCAGCATGGTGGTGAAGTGCTTTAAGGGAGAAACCCTACCTGTTTAGTACGATGCCAACAAGAATGCCTGGATAACACAGCAGTTATTCCAACTGTACATTCGCAAGTTGGACAGAAGGTTCGAATAGCTGAATCGAAAGGTTCTGCTGTTTGTGGACAGCTGTGCTGTGTATGGTCACATTAAAGACCTAAAGGCTATACCGATGGAATTTCTGCTGCCGAACACCACAGCAATCCTACAATGGAGTAAGGCGTGATCCGCAACCTGAAGCTTCTGTAGAGGTCATGCGTGCATCGTGCTGTGCTCAGACAGTGGCAAAAGTTACACCGTTGATTTAGGTGTGCTGCCGGCATGTTTGCGGACTCGTGGAAGGCGATTACACAAGAGATGCTCCACAACTGCTTTTTACCACACAGGCTTCACACTTGGTATTGAGACGGCTGTCTCACGCAGAGAGAACAACAGCATGTGTGATCAATCTCCTTCCATGGACTGTGTTTGACAACCAGCGTGCCACTGGAGTTGTGATTCCAACTGGGATAATTCTTGAAGGATTCACCGACGCCAACAAAGGTCTTGAACTCTGTGCAAAGTTAACCGACGATGGAATCGTCCGTCAAGCGACGGTGGATTCGGATGACTCCTACACTGAGAATTAACAGCCAGTGCCTGCACACGACGAGCTCCGAGTTGAAGCGAGCATAGATGACACTGTCATTAGTGTACAGTAATGATATGACCCTGGGTGAAATTGAAGTAAACATCATTGCTTGCAAGCAAAACAAGAACATCGTGCAAATGAAGATCAACAATTTTTTCCCATTGCTAAAGCAGTAACAGGCAGCGTTGACCCAGTTGAATATAGCGCCGGCTACACTGATGCCACACGTCAGTACAAAAAAAAAAAAATTATAATAAACAGCTCTTTTCAGAGCCACTTCAACGATGCATTGGCAGAGGTGTGCAAGTATGACACTCTGTCCATGACCCTTTCCATCCGAGTGATTCCTCAAATATGGTGCGTTTTCTGTAAGCATTAATTTTTTCTGACTGCCCAATATTTCAGACATTCTTGTGGACCCTTGGGAGCCCGAAAAATCAGACATTTACTGTAACGAAATTTCACTGCTGCTGTGAAGGAATACCAAAACAATATATAGAAACTTCTGTGGAAGTAGATGGTCAAATGGTTGAATTACAAGCTGCTACTTGCGAATGCGCCTCTCGAACTGAGAGCTCAAAGCAACCCAAAGTGACTACCGAGGCTAGCAGCATCATGTTCCATATAAAGTACAAGGGGGATTGGTCTTACTGTTCCTCGCGCACTGCATGCTTTGGGTGTGAGTGAAAGCATGCGAGGGTGAGCTGAGAAGGATGGTGGCTTGTTGAGGAAAGTGTTCTCATGCGAGCAAGGGGAAAGGGAGGGGAGCGAGATTGCGGTAACGTGATCGAGCACACAGGGACGGTGGTGGGGGAAGGAGAGGGTGGCAGGTTGCAAAACATTGCCCTTTCTAGCAATTATGGCTTCGAACGGCTGTCAGCACAGCTGAGCACATACGTTGACCATGCACCCAGTTTAGGGGTAATCTGCTGGGGTGCAAAGAGTGGACATGCCTAGATGGCGTGGCATCAGGTGCGCTGTCTTTCCACACAATTGTACTGGAGGTTGCATAAGCTGAAGTTTCGGAAATGAATTGACGAAGAATTCGTTGCAGCAGTTTGAGCGGGGCCCCACGTAAAGGGCAAGTCCTTCTTTAGAAGATCAGTAAGTGGCCAGGCAATCGCTGCGAAACTTTGGACGTCTTTGACAACTGAGGTACAGGAAAAGACATGACAGCACGAATTTTCTCCCGGTCTGGTTGAATACCGGAAGCATCGACAAGGTGGCCCAGCACTGTAATACGCCGACAATCGAAGTGACAAATCGAATTTAGTTGGAGCCCAGCCTCGTGGAAGACTTGAAGAACAGCTGATAAGCGCTCAAGGTGTGTCTCAAATGTAGGCAAAAATACGAGAATGTCGTCTAGATAGGAAAGGCATGTTGACCATTTGAACCCATGAAGCAAATAGTCCATCATTCGTTCAAACATTGCTGGGGCATTGCATAGACCGAATGGCATAACTTTGAATTGATATAAACCATCAGTGGTGACGAACGCAGCCTTCTCTTGGCCCTTTTCATCCACAGAAATTTGCCAATAACCAGATCGAAGGTCTATTGATGAAAAGTAGTTGGCACCGTGAAAACAATCGAGGGCGTCGTCAATGCGAGGCAAGGGGTACACGTCTTTCTTGGTAATGTGGTTTAGATTATGATAATCTATGCAGAAACGCCATGTGCCATCTTTCTTTTTAACAAGCACCATGCCCAAGGGCTCAACGAAGGTTTAACAATGCCTTTGGCCAGCATGTTGTTCATTTCATCTTGAGTAACCTTACGCTCTGGAGCAGAAACTCTATATGGCCAGCAATGAATAGGACTGGCATCACCAGTTTTTATGTGATGCTTAACAATTGAAGTCTGGCCCAATTGGCGATTGTTGAGGTCGAAGATGTCATGGTAGGAAACCAAAAGACGATACAGAGCTGCTGCTTGTTCAGGCAATACGTCCGCAGCAATCATCGGACGCACGTATGTATGATGCATGGGATGCATGTATCAATATCATCGGCACTGTGCGAAACTGTACTTTTTGTTGCCAACTCTCAAATTCAACAAAATAATTTTTTTTCCGATTCAATTTTTTTCTAATTGCCCAATAATCCTGGAAATATCATGGCTCCTTCCGTGAAACAAAAATCCACCTGCAATGGTAATTATTTCCATAAAAGGTCGAATTTCAATATAACAAATCAAAGTGCCAATTTTGCTGACTTTGTTATATCGAGGTTTAACTGTAGTACTGGAGCAAGAAGGCTCCCTTGCAGTACTCGGGATGTAACATTAGCTGTCAGGCACCACTGGCGATTCCTTTCTACAAATTGAAGGAGATTATATTAAGGTAGTTCTTTTTCCAATCTTCTATTCAGCCTTCCAATAAAATGAGTTTTAGCATAGCAATATGTTTTTTGAAGTATACGGATCACTCGACTTACTTGGATGTCTCTGGCAGGCCAGCTGTGAGTTCCAGAAAGACAGACAGGTAGTTTCCCCTCACAACACCATTTCCATCCTGCAGAATGAAAAAAACAAGCAAGACAACAAAGATGTAAGCCTCCATCCCTGAGAACACATAGGAATCAATCAATTTCCCTGATTCCCAGTGACCAGGAGGCCTTCCATGGATCGGCCCGTGGAGCGCAGTGACGAGCACAAGGTCAGTCTGTGTGCAATGTCATTCCCAAGCCAAAGAGGAGGAAGCAAGTTCCTATTGCACTAGAGTATCCCCAGTGTCAGGTAGCGCTAGCATCGAAACACTCGCACCATCTTTCTTTGTACTGTGCAGCTAAAGACGACGACTCCCTCTGCCACATGTGCGGTGCAGGGATGTGGAAACTGGATGCCAGGAAACGCAAGCCATGAGGGGCAAAATTAGGGGATGTGAGAGAGTCGAGCATCTCCATAATCTTCAGCCCATTCCCTAGTCATAACTGCTGTTCATAGTTAAAGAGTCCCTGAACCAATTTGAACAAATTCTGTAGACGTGTAGGGTACATCTGCAGTAAAACATTCGCACTACAATTTAAGTGAAGCATCTCATATTAAAAGAGCTATGGATGATTACAAGTTTCCCTCTTCCCTAGCCATGCTTTTTCCCAACTCGTTCACTGAGTGATAGGAGCTAAGCTTCGCCTTCACTGGCTCTACATCATGATGAAACTATGTGTCATCTATTTCCGGTTGCCTTGGAACCAGCACGCGAAGCCTCTTCTACCTCTCCGCTAGCCGCCAGGCCGTCGATCTCTCACGAGAGCTATCCAAGCAGCTTGCATTACGAGTGTTCTGTCGCAGCACCGAGCATTTCCGGTATTCCAGTAACCGCAGGTGAGATAAGCATTTTGACGGATGGGTGGAGGCAAAAACTAAGCCCCTCCATATTACTATCGCTGTGATGAAGGATCTTTAGCGTAAACGTGAGCAGCCTGCACGGTGCAGTCACCTAGTGGTGCAGAGCTTAACCAGCCAGCTACTATTCCTAGCTTCATTCCTAGGAATGAAGAATTCTATGAAGAATGAAGAATTCCAGCTACTATTCCTAGCTTCAAGGTATTCGCAATTATACTCCTGCTGAAAATTTACACCAAGAGCAAAGTAGAATATACTTTGTTACTGCCATATTGGCTCTGCATTTGTCTGGTTGAGTTCTGTCCCGCCAGGTGGCTGCACCGTGTAGGCCATTCATGCTTGCATCTCCGCTCATCCAGTAAAAGGCCCAGCTTGTCTGCACTTGTGTTTACCTGAATATCGGACAAACTAAAGCTCTCTATAGTGGCAGTAGGTAGGTGCTGGCACTGATTGGATACCAACAGCCCGATATGCTGAAGCCACTGTACTTGCATGTTGCCTTGCAGAGGGACGTGATGTTACTTCTTGACTTGTCGCTGATTGCTAGATTTGCAGCCCACAACATAACAAGGGTGATCCGTGGTGCTCGCAAAAAGAAAACTCAAAATTGTGGGGCTTCTGACCCGTGCTCTTGGGAACAAAGGAACGACAACACACTAGTGCAAACAATCACAAGGGCATTTATTGCACCTTTCACTGACTAATGCCCGCTAGCTGAGTTGCTATCCACAAAACATGACGACGGGCGCGCGACAAATCGCGAAAGCCCAACTCACCCCGACGGGATAACAAGCTAATATGCTTGCACCATGCTGGACACCAACGCCAGGTCGTTAGCGCGTATGGTCACGCATACGGTGGCACGTTCGAACGACCATGTTCGTCCATTTTGGTGTAGGCCTCGCGAGACGGTATCACAGAAGCATGGATTGGCACACACGCAATACATCTGCGCCGCTTGCTGATCTCGAGCCAAAGAGGAAGAGCCTTCTCCCTTTGCGGCCAAATAACCCTGCCGTTAGGTGGCGTTAGCAGAGCAACACTCGCGCCATCTCTCGTACTACCCTGCAAGCATACCGACTGAGCAGTAAAGCCACGCAGCAAAGCCGGATTACAGAAGACGGGAGCTATGCGAGAAAACAACCTATCAGGGGACATGTGAGAGTCCGTATACCCACAAAATAAACACTGACCATGCAGCTCCCATCAACATGGAGAATGTTGCAACACAAGCAGACAACACTTGCTGTATGTTTTAAGTGCTTGAGTGTAGTGAGAAATTGTCCTACATTCTCTTTCTGTTACTCCTTTTATAGAACCAATTAACCAATTTACCAGTGATAGGCGGGCTAATTGGTGGTCGATATTGGAATGCATCATGTAACCGCGCAAACAACAAAGGACAAAGAAGGAAGCACACAGGACAGGCGTGCAACTTGCAATTAACGAACATTTCAACTACGATAAACAACATTTCTTCACCCTAAGGTTGGCGAAATTATCAATGACACAACCTGGGTAGCTAATCGGATAGCTCGCTCAAATGACGTCAACTGGGCTAACTAAGTCAGCTGGGAGGGGGCAGCTGAAAACTCGGGGGAGCCACACCGTTGTGATCGGTAGCAATGCACATTTTTAAAGCCTTATAAAAAATTACATACTTTATGCGGAGCGCTTAGATGCATCACTTCATGATCAGAAGGACTTACCCTAATGGCTCAGTACATTTGCACAAAATCATCAAAATCATTTCAAGGTCCCTTTAAACGAGAATCACAACAATGAATTTCTCTGGAGCAAAGCAAGTGCACATACCGGGTACACCTTCAGCCGCCACGTAAGCCCCGAGGTGGTGAGAGGTCGGCTGTAGACGGGGTCAGCACGCTGCTGCAGCACCGAGAAGTTGCGCAGGAGAAAGGCGCTCGACTCGTATGGGGGCACCATCTCCGAGGGGAACTCCTGGCCACCTCCCGGTAAGAGCAGCAGAGGGGGCGAGCATGGGGGCTGCCGCTGCAGCAGCTCCCCCAGCCGGCGCACAATCTCGGGCGACCGTGCAATCAGCTCGGAGCGTGAGCACGAGCTCAGCTGTGCTTCGGCGGCCTGTAGCAGTTGCTCCAATTGTTCCGTCTCCTGGGTGAGGGCATTCTTCTGTGCTGCTCAGTGAGGAGTGAAGGAGAGGCAGTGGAGAGGCACGAGTTTTAACGATGCTCCAGAATACAGATGACTGTCTGAGCAGCAACAAACAATATGTAACAGTGCAAGCACTGGGCTCACACCAACAATCATCCTGCACCAACAGACCACGAACACTGCATTTCCGCAAGACAGCCCTTGCCACAATCTGTGATGGCACATGAGGCTGCTCTACAAAGCCAAAGGTGGCCTCATTGCCTGTCTTTTATTTTAGGTAATTTCTTGTTTCACCTAATCTCTGCTTCCAGTAATCTGTTATTTCAGTGCTAAAGTCTAACAATCCAGATCAGCCTGACATTCACCTCCAGTATCCATTTATGGATTCAAGCTGCGAGCATGTACCTGCAGTGCAAGCATATCAGCTATGCAGTAAAGAAAATCATCAAGAATAATGCTTCAACACATCACAGTTTGGGGTAAGGAAGAACTGAGCTGAGGCACTACTAGAATGAAGAGTCAAGAACGACCTGCTCTGGAAGTGCTTGTGCACTTCTGTCCTTGCAAGACCTACGTCAAGTTGTGTCGCAGTCGTAACAAATTTCTTTCCTTTATTATTTATGCCCTAAGACTTTCATCCTATCCACCCCAACAGAGAGGGCACTCACCGACCAGGGAGAGCAGGCGCCCCTTCAACTGGGCATCCAGGCGCGCAATCATGTGCTCTACGGCGTTGCGTATCTCATGGACACGCAGGTCCTTGGCCTGTCGCACAGCCTCCACGGAGCGTTCCACCTGTGCCACCAGTCCCAGCAGGTGGACCAGACGGCGCCGCAGGGCTCCCACCTGCTCCCGCACGGCCGCCACCTGCTGTGCGTGCACCTCCTCCAGGGGCTTGAACACATGCCCACAGTGCTGCACCAGGGTGACACAGAAGTCTCTGCAGCTTGCAGCCAGAGGGAATTGCAGAAAGCCAAAAATCCGCTGCTCGAAGCACACAACAAGGGGGGAGGCCAGCTTGCTGGAATAATGAAGGTTCATATTTCGCCACGCTCCTATGCTTGCCACGGAAGCAAGGAGAGTGGACGCCTTCTTCCTCTCTTTTCGTGTGGGGAGCCTGAGAGCTTTGCCCACAGTGTGCAACCATCTTACGAACCAGCCACAAACTTAGAGCAACACCTGCCCCCACGCCCATCGGATCGAGCAATGAATGAGGCAGGGCTGTCGAAACTGGCTGACGCAGCCGGTGAATGCCGGAGAGCAGAAGAGTGCAAGCTACGACAAAGGAAGGACCCCAGGCAAACGTCTTGTTCCTGTCCTTTGTCACGCCCCGCCCCTTGTTTGCCGAATAACCCCAGCAAACGTCTCTGTCATAACTAGCCTGCCCCAAGCGAATCCACTGGTAGCAATAAACATTGTTGTGCTGGTCAATCAACAGTGTGTTGCGTTTCTGTTTGCGCTGGTACCGTCCAAGCTCTGCCATGCAAAGGGAGCCGTAGGGAGTTGGCCATCAACCCTATGCCTTACATATGAGAGCGGCTCGAAAGAGCCTCTTCCCGTCTGGCAAAAGCCACAACCATTTTGACATTGGCGTCAAAATGTTTTGGTGCCCTATATGGAATCCTGAGATGTTTGTGTAGTTCTGTAGGGTACTAATGATTCCGTAGGGTCTAATGATTCCGAATAATAAAACCAATTGTTAGAAAGTGCTTGCCCTTGCGTACCTTTCTTCACCCCGTTTGTGTAGCGCAGTAAAGTTTCACAATGCTTCTCCAAGTTTCAGCATTTGGAGGACCACCAATAAACATACTTTGTTTTTATTACTGACACTGTGTTGTCATGTCCTGCCTTTTTTTTTAACGAAAGTTGCAGCAAGTATAGTGGCATGGGACTGTGCATTTGCATAGAAACTAGCAAATTCAGTCTAGACTTTAAAGCATGCAATGTCTGATCATGCTCATAACACCACACCATAAATGACATGCACATGTGTGTGTTTAGCTACTGATACAACCTAAAACCACTCTTTAAGCCTGTCTAATTTTCTAAATTCATTTTTCTACTCACAGGCCTGAAGCCAGTTACAGAGGGGACACAAATGCAAAGTGCAACTCAAACTGAACATGAGGAAACAAAGCACAAAATAATGAAATGTAATAAACTTGTAAGCTCACTGCAGCAGAATAGCAACATTTCAAAACATCTCCTTTCAAAGCACAGCAGTAATCTAAACGAAAGCCTGTTATAGCTGTTAAGTGAACAGCTCAAAGGCACCTAGTATTCTTTGCTACACTAGTTATGTATTGAAAAGCGTAGCATGACTGCAATCTTCCAGCAACATAGTAATTTTTCAAGGTTATTTGGTCCCAGCAGCCCTCCGTTTATCCAAATCATACAAAAAAAGCTAGAGCTCTGCATGGATGCATACAACCACATCGCTAGTAAGAACTGACCAATAAGTGGTCTTGCGAACATCTTGTATAACAGCTGCACACAGTGTGTGCCTTCGCCATTCTGTGACAACACCATTACTAATTTTGCTGTGTGGTTATAAACCAGTAGCGCGCACGAGAAAATATATAATTGCTTGAGAGAGAAGGTGCGCAGCACCAGTTGAAGATGCTGCAACTTACGGTACATTCGACGGGTTCCCTCTGACTCGGTTCACAGCAGCGCAGAACCCCTCAACACAGGAGCCCGAAAAACCACGGTCAAGCTGAATGTTCAGCTGCTCCCGGAGCAATCAGAGAAGCAAAGTGACTGGAATTCTGACTGAAATCAGCTGCGCTTCCAGCTTGAACATGAGAGTGTCTCAAAGCATTTTGAGCTGTGCACAATGCTCGGTAACAGGCAAATGCAAAGCATGTCACCAGAGAGCTCGAAATGGACCAATTGAATGTGCCATTAGTAAAACTTATTGGCATGCTTTTACTCTCATTTTCATAATGCTAAACTTCATCGCATGCTAATGTGCTCCCCTCACTTGCACAACTTCCTCTAAACACACATCTTTTGAGCCAGAGACAAGTGGAACCTGACAGTGCCCACACTCTTAAGCAAAATTGCACCCTGTGGGTTGTATCTTGAAGCACAACAATAATCGTCATCTGTGTTGTCCGCATTTCCTTTATTTAACGCTGCAAGCCTGGTATATCCAAGTCACGAACGGCATGCACGTTGTCAGCATCATAGAGTGTTCTCGACAGGAAAGTAGCGAGCGCAGCGTTTCCAAGAAAGGAAACGCAAGCAGGACAGATGACGACTATTGTTGTGTGGCAAATATACACCCGAAAGGGTGCACATGTGTTTAATAATGCAGGGCAGAGTGAAAACCCACAGCTTGTGCCTTACCGTTCCACCCCAGAGGGCACACTGGTGGCAGATGCAGAGGCGGCAGTTCCAGCAGTAGACGCTGAGCTTCTCACCCTTGTGGTGTTGACAGCGCTCCTGATCACGCGGCTCGGGGGAACCGGGCTTGGCAGCCTCTCCAGTGGTGGTGGCCGTGGCTGCAGCCGAGCTCAGCTGCAGGGTGTCCAGCTGCTGGGTGACCTCCTCCACCCAGCGACAGTTGACCAGCTCATGTAGGTGCAAGGAGGCGCGGCAGTGCGGGCACTGAGACCGCTGTTCTGTCAGCCAGCGCTGCAGCCGTCAAGGTGTCATTTTACCCTTTTGAACCACTCAAGTTCTTGAACCAGAATTTCAACAGAATATTTCGATTAAACATGGAAGTAATATATATTTGAAATGTCAAGTATTTTCACACTTATACTAATGGGGTTTTTCATTCCATGGCTCTATCTAGGCTGTGAGAAAAATGGCTGCAGTGAATTCGGAAGACTGTCTTGTATGTTCAAGTCGCCTTCTGCTCTAAGTGTTGCAGCAGCAAAATTAATCAGTATCACACCGCCTCCTCTCAAGCACCGAGCAGTGCAGACAGCAAAGGAGAGAAAGGAAATGCACAGAAAGTAACACTGACAGCAGTGCCACGTGAGCTTCTGTCCAGCATGCTGGCTCAGCCACAGCTACGCAGCAGAAGGAACCACCTATTTCACTTGATTTCCCTGACCCTCTATTAGGAATAAAAGTGCGCTAAATAAGTTTGTGCCTTCGCTAGGCATGTAATAGCATTCAGGCGTAAGATAAACAGTACCTTTAAAAGGTGAGCCTTTAAAAGGTGCCAAGGTGAGCCTGCACTTGCATTGCTGTTATACTTCACTGTGCATCTTGAGCAGCAATTCTGCAGCCACATTTTCCAACCTATATTTTTTCCATTATTCTTGACCTTTGTCATAGCACAAGTGCTTATACGCTGGTGGCTTCATCATGATCACAACATAATGTACTCTAAGGTAAAAAACAGCTGCAAAATACAGTTCCCGAGAAAGGCAAATCATATCTGCAAAAATCTGCAAGGTGAGAGAATTTTCACAAAATAAAATACTGCTTTCCAACTCAGTAAAGCCACATGCTGTTTTTGAGTTAAGAGCTCCTCACAGTTGAATAAAAATTCATCCTAATCAAGGAACGGTACTCAAGACTAACATCTTTTCGAGGCAGTCTCTCTACCATTTGAGCTAACCAGAAGAATGGCGGACTGCATAGCAAGGTCGCATTAATCAACAACTGGATGCACAGGGTCAGTGAATAAGGCCCCTGAATTGATTAGTTCTGCAGAAATGCGGAAATCTTCCATCATGTCAATTTTGCCACTCTGATTTGGGCATCTGCCAAAACAGTCCAAATAAGAGAAAATAATTTGATGAGCGTGACATCACAATGACATACTGGCGCAGATTTCAGCACGAAATTCACGAAAAGAAAGTTTGGCCTACATTTACTCCGACAGCAATAAACTCTTGCATCAAACGAATAAAAATGAAGCTTTGAAACAATACTTTACCAGACTTAACCGATTTAATGTTGCTCATCCGTGTCCTTTTAATAAATCACAAAATAATGAACCAAGCCAATCACTTGTGACTCACTCGAATGCAGGCGTAGCAGCAAAGCTTGGAGCAGTGTGGGCACAGATGAGCATCCCGCAGTCGCTCCATGCAAATGAAGCAGCGGAACACCTCTGCCAGGCTCTGCAGACAACCACATGGCCACACTACAGCACAGCCGCACATGGCTGAGGAACGTAAAGCTCTGCACTGCTGGTTTATCACAGGCTTATCAACCTTTTAATGACAGCACGTATAAATACTCAAGAAATTTTTTTATTTTCTTTCTAAATGAGCAAAACACATTGAGAGTAAACATATTAATGAACAAAATATATATTTTGCGCAAACTTTTGCAGCCATAGGGGGGAAACCCCCAGGCAGAAAACTGAAAGTGGGCTTCACGTCAATCCACCTATGGCTTCATTTGAAGTTTGTACAGACCACTCTCGTCATATGTGAACCATACGTGCTCATTTCATTTGCTTTACACCACGCCTGTGACATCACTGCAGCCGGAGATCTTGCATCGGTCTGCCTCCTACGACCGTGCTTTCAAAAGAAAGTGAGTCAAGTACCGATCTAACACCTCTTGCAGTTTTCCTGCTCTAAACCAACAAACGATGCATGCTGCCTGTTACTCAGTGTTGGCCAAGGACATCAGCCAGAAACTTTGTACTCAATAAAGAAACTCAGTAAGAAAAATTTTTTCTTCTTTTTTTGGTGCAAACATTTATCAACAAAGGATTAACATATTCAGAAGCATCAGCACGATCCACATGTAAACAAATGAGCGCCTGCCCACATTTTTGTTCATCAGCGTATTATACACCAACCTGACATGAGGCACTGTGGTGTATGTGGTGTGCCAAGCAAAGTGCCTTGGAATGCAAGATGAAAAGATGAAGGCAAAAAGTGCACGCGCGGATGTAATTCCACTGCGTGACAAAAAACGACGACGTCAAAGAGTGGCAAGCATGAGGACACGTGGCACAAGTAACGAAAACAAAGTAAAAATGATCCAATCACGAAAGCCCACAGAGCCCCCAAGAACCAATCACTGGTAAATGTGGAGCTCTGAAATTCACCAATCTAAAAAGTACACAAGGACAAGAGCAGAAGAAAAGCGAGGCGCATTGGCAGAAAGAGGAGGAGTCCCAGGAAGTGACGCAGGGAAAAGGTCGACCACTGGACCAGGAGCCGAAGAAGGGCGATCAGGTTCCAGACACGAGCCACCGGGGCTTCACACTACCGGGGTAACCTCACAAACTTCTTGTGTGCTTTGCGACTTCGGCAAGCCGCGGACTTTTACCCGAGGCCTGCGAACACCTGTGCCTGTAGGCAAAGCATGAGCAGTTTGGCTACAGGCCCGAGTTGACATACAGCTGCCTGGCCAGAACGTCTCAGTCTCCTGCCAGTTCCACCTGAAAGTTCCGCTGAGGTACCTGCATCCCCTTTGGCAAGCTGGAACTGCCGTGCTCCAATCATCAACTCGCCGCTCCACCACATCACTGGCCTTGGCGAGAACAGTGCCGCTTATCTTATTGTCTTGCACACCGCCTGTCAACGTCGAACTGTTGTTGCCTTGACACTATCAGGTGCTTGCGCTTGTGTTATGCCATGACTGTACTTAGTGTGTTAGTGCTACGTTAATCCGAATTGAAGATTGTGTCTTGCTGTTAATATTTCAGTAAATGCTTATATGGTACATTCTTTCATCCAGGTTATATTAAATTTTGTGTCTGTTTTCCTGGAACAAATGGCTTTTTCCTTGATTGGGTTGTCTGGGGTTCTGCCTCAGGGAGCCATTTGAAACCTCTGAAAAAGAGCCTCTTAGCCTCTTGGCTAAGAAACATTACTGTTGCGCACACTCCAAGATGATGACAAAACAAATTAATATTGTTTCCTGCCATCTACAACCAGCAGCAACTACAGAAAGTTCTCACTCACAACGCAGCCAAATGAACAAGCAGAGATGCATACGAAACTGAAGAGTGATGCTTGGTCTGCTATTGTCACAGGATAAACTAGCAAAGAGAAGACACAAACAGATAAACAGTATGGTGATATTGTTACAATAGCCAGTTCACTGCTCAGAGCCCACACAATTGCACACATGTCTACGTCCTACTCCTCCACTTTTCAATAATTTATGTATGCTTGGTGGTCACAGCTTCAGAAGTAGGTATTGTGTTCAAGTCGAACTGAGCAAACTAGGTTATCAGATTTCTCTGCACGTGAAGCTGCTTAGAGATTACTGTTTGAGCTCCTGTGACATCAAGGGAAAAACCAAGGTGTATCCACACTTCACTTTATGGAAGCATTGACAGGGGACAAATTAACATTGGTAATGCTTCCAGCAAACATCCATTACTCTCCTGAAATTGCGGAGATGGCTTCCGTCTCTGGAACGAAAGGTTCCTCCCAACATTCCCAGGGGAGCTGCATGTCACCACAAGACACAGCAGAGTCACATTGCTGCTACACAAGGCATTCCTCTCAAAAGTGTGGTACATACGTTGACTACACTTACTGTAACACAAATGTTTTCAATCTAGAGCACTTTCTATGGAATGACTAGTTCATATATTACCAGTGGAACTTATGGTTGTAACTTTACGTTAAATCACACATTATCTATGTGCATTTGTGTTTTCAGTGTGCGACATATTGCGTTTCAGTAGCGATCACAAGTGGTGCGCTGTGGCCGCTGGTCACAAGAATGTTCAGCTCCGCTCGTTGGGTAGGAAATAGAGCCAAATCCGCAATGCCTCCCACATAATAATGTCACGTCTTGTGACATAAGAATATGCAAGTTACTATTACATGAAATTACATGATGCATACTTATATGTTTCTTTTATACGTGAAGACATGCAATTTTTCGGTCTCGAATGCGGCCTGTGAGAGAGGTCTTTCTCACTTTCTTAGAATTGCCTGCTATGTAAAAAATGGAAAATAGCCAAAGCCAACACCTTACTGACAGCTCACTGTGCATTGGGATTTCCTTAAGCAGACCCCTATTATCACACACATCCTTCAAATCCAACCACAAAGAAAGCACTAAAAAACGAAAAGTAAATTACAAATAATGTACAATACTTCTATTTATATTAAATATTGTAAATATTCACACACTCTTGCCTATACACAGTGGATGCTATGCAACTGGTCATGCCTCAGCTCACAGCAGCCAACTCGAGCGCAGCAAGTGTTTCTGAAACTTAATGCTAATGCAAACGTAGCCCTTGTAGTGCACTTCTGTTAGCAGGAATGCAGGCCCAATATGTAAGGCAGAGGCACAAGCTTCTGAGCTCCTTACTGATGATGAGACAAAGGCTAGGTAGGAGATAAATAATCCTGTGCTGTAAAACGTTTCTTTTTTTTAGAGTTCTTTCCTGGACCTGGTGGCACAAAGGGGGCTTCACGCCATTTACATGCACAATTGTGACCGCTGTCCCTTCCTATTTGCAACTGCAGGAAACAATGGGTGGTGCAATGTATCTTGACTACATATTTGCTCACTCACAGAAACTTGAAGAGGAATGAACTGCGTCTTGTTGCAACATATGCTGCGTTTTTCATTCAAAACCCAGTACAACATAAGCACTCAGCTTAGAGTGGAGGGTTTCTGGATTTGCCATGTTCACCATCCACATGGTGGTTCCTCACTTATTTCAAGGAGGCCGTGTGTGTTATGCCATTCAGAATCCCTCTTTTGTTTCTCTCTGGTGAGCCTTAAGACCAGTGTGTCTGGCGCTACAGGTAATGCAGCCCACAGATTCCTCCCCGTTCAGGAGCTCGCATTCCATTATTGAATTGTCATGTAGGCACCCAAGGGCATAAAGTAAAAGGTGCAAGCTGACAGGGTGTTTAATGACAATGATAAGAATGCAGCTTAAAAGCAGGCAAGAACGTCTTGTGCTGTCGTGAGTGTACATCAACCATAAATTGTAAAGAAAAAAAAATCTAGAGGAAGTCACAGGGGCACTGCATGCAATTAACACAAGTTTCAGCATTTTAAAACTGAACCCAATAATGAAAGCTGAGCAGCCACTGCCACATGTGCAGCTCGATCATGTATCCGGAAATCCCGAGCACCCACTATAAGGCCCTCCTTATGTCCAAACGTAAGAACACAGCACATTTGGCTCTTTCTTTGACAGTATAATGCTCAGACATAGGTGGAAAGCAAACACAAAAGTGAGCATGTTTTCCTTCTTCAGCTGCATTTGAGGGCAAATATTGCAAGCTATAGACCATGCTCCACGATTAGATATATACAGTTCTCTAAAGGTTGCAGTAGCCGAACTGCTGCATACGACGAGTGAAAACACGTACTCAACGTCGCCAAAGTTGCGGCCGGGAAAGCATTCATCTGTGGAGAAGTAACTCCTGCGCAACGTTTTCAAACATAGCGTACTGTTACGTTAACAATACAAAAAAAAAGGAAACGAATATTTCCAATGTCGCGCACGTACCTGTGCTTAAAGTCACGTTTGCTGGCTAGCGTTAGACTAAAATGACAGCTATAATGTTGTTATAGATGCCACCATGAAGAAATATGTGAATGGCAATCCAAAACAATACAAAAATTAAACTTACCTCCACACCGTGATCCTCCATCGTTCGCCTGTTAGAGAAAACAGCATACGTAAATTTACACGTAACATGCGGGAACAAACATGGGAGAATGTGTACACCTGTCATATTGCGCGTCCTGCTGATTATCCAAGTTATGATCGACCCAGTGGTACAGTGCGTTTGAGAGCAACGGCTGAGTGCTTGTAACGAACGTATGCGATGTGATTGGCCCAACTTAATTTAAGCGAACTGTGCGAGCGCAAACATGCACCTGCAAACGAATAAGCCAGGCGCAAGACAGAAATTCTCGCAGTGCGGCAAACGTTCTTTCTGGAGGTTTGGTACACTGTCACTTCCTACATTTTGACCCTAGATCTGTGTGAAAAAGGAAGCGACCCGCAACGAAAGTCGAAACTCACCACTTGTCTGGATACAATTACCTAACGTCAGGAAGTACGCAAGCGCAAGCGGTCAGCAGCATGTCACAGGAAATTACAGCTGTTCTCAGCGGCGGGACGTCATGGAATACAGCAAAGCGGAGGCGCGGCTCGTGCATAGAGATGGCTCGAGCAGCTAATCCATAGGTGGAGGAGGATGCAGGCAATGCGGGGGAGACGGTGAACAGGGATTTGGAGCCAGCTGCTCTCACTAGATGTCGTAGCTGAAATGACTACAACGCGGCACTTGATCAAAACGACTTGATACGGCTGATACATCGATCCACCCTTTTTCGGGCTTTTCGGTCATACAGTTTCTCCATAGGTTTCTCACTATAATTCGATCTAGAGCGCTGCTGCCGCCGCTGCTTAGCAACCAGCCAACAGCAGTGCAGTCGCCGCGTACTACTGAAGGCCTGTGTTTAACCAGCTGGTTTAGCGTGGTTTAACTGAGAACACCTATGATACGGCTAGCTGTGCCTCCATTCCCACGTCTACTGCTCGATTCTACGAGCACAGTCGTGCTTGCTTGCAGGGCTTTTGTTCGGTAGCTGTTCAGCAAGGTGATGTCGACTGGTGTGACGCGCTTTTTGCTTTTACTCGCTAGACTTCTCTCGGTGGCAAGAGAGAGTGCTAGAAAGAGAAAGAGAGAAGCGTGCAGTTACTTAAGGAAATGCAGGAAGGCGTGGCACACAGCTAATTTGCTACGCAGCGTACCCTGCGGAAAGAGGGCAAGGTCGTTGTAAGAAAAAAAAAAACATAGGAGGAATGAAAATAACACTGTGGTACGCACCGAGGCCAGTTACCGTGCTTGCCCTATCCGTCTTTCGTGTCTCGTTTTTTTCACGCTGTTCCCCCATTATATAGTCGATTGCACAATTTAGAATAATGCTGTGTGACAAGGGGTGTGACAATGATGTTTTCGTGAACAGTGCTAGAGGTGCCGCGGATGTGGCATTGCGATCAGCATTCTTTATGTTGATCAGCTCCAACTTCCCAGCATTTAACACATCAATGAAACGAATAGTGGTGCAGCCTCCGCACATACTGACCCTTTTCACGGCGATCCCGTGGGCGCTGCCATGTTTGGTCACGTGGTGACGCGTCCATTGCTTGCCTCAGCTGTCTCCGTTGCCTCTGTGTTTACAAAGGGTGCCTATGACGCCAGTGCGGCTCTGAAAACCTGTTTCCGCAAATATCGTAGACGGTGTCTGGGTGAACGACACGCGAAGCTTTGGCTACACCTTCAAAGACGTACGTAAGCGCTTTCGGAGTTCATTGCATTTTGTCAAAACAGTGCGAGCAGCGTATACGGTGCTTGTAATAAAAGCAGGGATAAAAATGTATTCCAAGCTATCCTAGCTTCCCGCTTAAGTATTGAATCAATATCAGTGTTTAGCTCTTCATTCTTCATTTAGCAAATACTTTTAAGAAGTGGCTTATCGTGTTTCTGACTCGGTAAACTTCCCCGACCGGTCACTATCTGATTGTTTATTTTCTGCCTGATTGCTCGCGGATGTGCTCTGTTGCGGTAGATTTGTTCTTGCTGGGCACAATATTTGTAATGTAGATGTTATCTACGTTGTAATAGCTTGTAGCCAATATGTATTGTCGCTAGTCACTCGCTTACGGTCTGGACTGTTACAAAACGTTCAGCTTCGAACATTAGTGTTCTGTCGATGTAGTCATGGTCATCCATGCTTTGGCCTATTGATTCAAATGTGCACCCATTCACTTATTCTTGATATTGTTCGGGGATGTTGTGGCACAGACAGACTATATTTACAATGTATATACAAGCAGAGTCAATGGGGTTATGGCTGACTAGTAACAACACGCAGCAGCCATCGTCCCGCAATCTTCTTCTTCCTCTCTTTTTTTTTTATAATTCGGTAACAATATGTTGGTGATTGTGTGGGGGTAAGTTTACGTGTGAATCGGGGTGGATGTGCGTACTTAACGTGCGAGAAACTTGCTAATGGCAAGAAGCGGCGCTACTCCCTTTGTCACCATATAACGAGCGGTACTCATGCATGCAGACGTGCCGGGATTGAAGTTCTTTGCTTGGAGGTTAGCGCTACAAATCTGGAACATGAGATGACTTTTTTATCCTTAAGGGATGCCGTGCATGGCAAAGAACCGCCAACACCGGCCATCCTTATGTAGCACTAGTTCGTGAACTTGGACGCATAGACTCATTCCATTCCTTAACATGCCAGTCACAATTTTTGCAGCCAACTACTGTACACATCTTCACTCCACCGCTCCATATTTTGCAGCATGAATGGAGCACAGTGCGTTAGCAAAAACCCAGTTGCATTTCCAACAGCTGATTGCACAGAAGCAGGGTAGAAGAGGTAATGGTTTCGTATTTGTGCACTTTCGCTGAGGCAACATGCGGCGTGCCGACAAAAGCGCCACCTCGTTTCTCTAGAGGAAACTTCTTCGTGCAAATGGTCATTATAGTTATATCGTGCCTAGCCCAGTACATACCACAGCATGGGCCATGCTGCTGCCTACCGTTTCCACTTACTGCGATGCCCTCCCCAACCAGGCACACCCTTCGGCACCTCCTGAATTTTATCTGGCCACACGTCTCCACATGTTCAGGACACAAACTGCCAATACACTATCATCATCATCAGTCTACATTTATGTCCACTTCGCGTAGGACAAAGGCCTCACCGAGTGATTGCCTGCCATTTAACTTTTTCTTTCACCAGACCCCATCTTACGAAGTCCCAAAATCTCGTGCAGTACGTTTAAAAAGTTCATTTCGCAAACTTTTAGCTACATTGATGTGGTCCACGTTCAAGATACTCTCCGCTAGTTCTACTTCTTCCATTGCTGGAAGCACCCTTGGATGTCTTCTTCCATGATGTGCTTCCTTTTGCATTGTTGTCACATCCCCAAACTGGTGGGTGGCAAACTGGGTTGCAAACTGGTGCTGCCCCAGAGCAACAGTTTGCATTTGGGGAACATGAAGTTGCAGGGGGCTAAATCCGGCGAGTAGGGACTAAGGTGTTCCAGCACAGTGATGGAATTGCATGCCGAAAACTTGCGCACCATCATTGCAGAGTGCGCAGGGTCATAATCGAAGTGCAAATCTAGCGCCCCTCTTTTGACAAATTTGGTTGCATGTGGTGCACACAATCTTTCGGGCACTTCAGGACCTTGTCGTAGAAAGCTGAATATACAGTTTGACCTTCAGGTACAAATTCGTGGTGTACAATTTCATGACAGTAAAAAAATGCAATCAACATGACCAATTTCTGCTTTGTTCTTCTGCATTTTTGCCAACCTTGGCTCGTCTTATTCCAGTCCTTGCTCTGCGACTTCAGCTCAATGTCATATTTGTAAATCCAAATTTCATTACCGGCGACAATGCTTTGCTAGAATTTGTCATGGTTGTCTTAAGTTTTCCAATCAATTTAACATTCTTTTCGTCACATCTTTTGCTCAGGAGTAAGCATGCAGTTTCGGCAGTGTCTTTGCACAAACCGTTTTCATATCCCAATTTTCAGTAAAAATCTGGTGAATGGATGATTCTAACAGTCATTTGGCAGTCACTGAGCACAAGAGAATACACACGATCAATGCTTTCATCTTGGCACAAGGCGGAGGGGCGCTCTGATCTTTCATCATCCTTGGAGTCTTCACAGCCTTCTAGAAAACACTGGAAACACACAGTCCTTAACATTAGGGCAGCATTTACAACATTTGTTAAATTCCTGCACCATTTCTGCCAAATTTCACAATTTTATATTGACCCTTTGCTCCATCTATTCATTAATCTCCATTTTGACAAAGACTGAAAATGGTTTGCACAAGAAGTTCACGCAAAGAATTCTGCCCAGTGATAACAACAGTGTGGCTCGTACGAACGGTCAACTGGGTTGTCCTTGCGAACGGAGAGTGAGAAACCAGGACCACTACACCCTCTCCCACTTTCCTGCTGACTCAATCCACCGACTTTTCGGATAGACCTCATATGCTAGCAAATTTCCTAATTTTATCACGCCACATAATCCTCTGTTGCCCTCGACTGCACTTCCCTTCTCGACACCCATTATGCAACTTAATGGTCCACTGGTTATCTGCCCTACGCATTACATGGCCTGCCCAGCTCCACTTTTTTGTCTGCTAATGTCAACTAGAATATCGGCTAGCCCCGTTTATGCACTGATCCACACTGCTGTCTTCCCGTCTCTTGGGGTTACGCTTAATATTATTCGTTCCATCACTCATTGTGCACTCCTCAACTACCAATGCATGCTGCTTCATATAGCCAGCGAGAGGCTGTCTCATACAGATAACTACATAACTTCTGAAAGTCTGCGAGGGGAAAAACCCATATGGTAGCTCCAAATTTTCTACCATCAGATGTCATCAACATCAAATTTTGCAGAGCTATGAACACAAGTGAGATACAGGCTGAAATACAGTTATGCATCTTTGTTTGATGTTCTGCACAATAATTCATGAAGTTTACAATGTTAAATCGCAGCGATACCTGATGCAGAGCCAAGATGAAAACAGAACACGAACGACAATTCTGAAAACAGTCTATCACATGCTTTCCTTTGTCTGATGCAGCTGTTCTTAATAGAGCCACAAATGGCTCCTGGCAGTGTGGATGTATGTTATACTTTAGACCTGACGTAGAATAGGTGACCAACAGATTCAGGATGCTTTTCAGGATGCTCAACCCATTCACCCACACACACATATACCCACTTCCACACAGTCATTGTCACAGTAGCTGTTCTGAAGCATACTGGCACGTGACCTATCAAGTAATATGTGCGAGTGTCCACTTTTTTTTTTTTCACTAATTATGAGGTTATCTGAACCATTAAAAAGTCTTACTAGGCAGCCAACACCTGTCAACACATCAACCACATTGTATGCATTATTCTTGCAAATTACTAACTTGCATACCTGCGAAGTCCAGAATTTTCAGATGCGTTTATGAATGTGGGTTCAAGTTTTACAAAAGACGAGTTCAGTTCACTAAACATTTAGCTCATCAGTCTATGAACCTTCCGTTGCAAGTCTTCTCATGGTGAAAGTGTGCCAAATCGGTATTTTCTTCGAGCTAGATTATACAGAAAATTTTCTGAAGCAGGCGAAATTGGCAACAGCAAGGTTGCTGCAGAAGTCGCTGTATTCTTAAAACAGTGCATTGCTTGCCAGTGTTTGGTGTTGAAAGTTTGTTACTCCTTGTATGCTATATCTAAGGGTAAAACATTGTTATTAATGTGCCCAAGTTTTCCACAAAACGTTTGTGCTAAGGGTAAAGCAATACGAGTGCCGAGCCCCCTCCCCCAACCCATGTTGCATGCACGGAACCTCACAAGTTCTTAAGTTCCAAGACTGGCAGGTATGACCTTATTACAATGCCCATGTTCAAAGTGCTGAAGGATGTTGATGCACTGAACTTTGTCAACGTGCGCCCAGATTTAAAGCAGGAGGGGGCTCTACCAAAAATAGAGCCCACAAGCCACATATTGCTCTTCCCAGTCCACCTGCAGTTCACAAGCTGCTACTGTTGGGCAGTCACTGTCTACTGCAGTGTATGTGTTATATTGTGCAGACTTTCACCAAACTAGGCAATTTTTGGCAACTGATGCATTTGCTGTTGCTGTAAAGCAAATCGATGTTTCTAAGCAAGGAGGACAAGCAGTTAAAAGGTAGCTAATGGTGTAAATGTCTGAAACGTGTTTTGTAGCTGTTCTTTGATTGTGGTGCTCTTTCATGGCTCTGAATTTAGAAGTTGAGCCACCACTAGAATGTAGGGTCTTCTTGGAAGGTGTTTATTACTTGACACTAGCGCATACCTTCAGCAGAGGCAGTGCTGTATAATTTACACATGAAACGAAAGATGCAGGCGAAACAGGTACACATTTGAGCCATAGCTCAAGCCTCGTTCATACTCGATTACCTACGCAACAAAATAATTTGTTTCCCAGTGTCATTTCGTGCCGTAATTTGACTCGCAGACCTTTCACACATAATGAACAAACAAGAGTAAGCAGCTCAAGAGGAGGACATTTGTTTCAGGGTGTCTTTTATTCAAGTATCTACATTCCTAAAAAATAAAAATAACATATAAAAAACAACCTATAACAGCTATACTTCAGGGCACAACCAAGAAACGTACGCTGCCGAAACAATACAAGAGTGGCGATTAAAAACAATGCAGGGATCGCGCGGAGATATATAAATACAGCAGCCACACAGCTCTACAGTATTTTTTGTATTGTTTTTTTTCTCTTTCTGTACACGACACGTAAAGGTTGGTTCGTCTTCCTAGCTTGCCTAAAAACTGTCTCCAAAAGGTCTACAAAAAGAGAGGCCAGACTAGATTTTGTGGATGGGTGCGCTACGTCCACAACTGAGAAGACGAGGCTGGACAAACGAAGCAATGTGTCACCACCCGGCCTTTTTGTTGTCCTCTTTGCACACATACGCACCACGTGTGTACAAAAAAGAAGAGGCGGCAGACAAAAAGACAGTGCTCCCCCCACTGCAAGTAAAGAGAAAAAGAAACAAATGTTAAAGCAAGCGGAACGCTAACCAACCCTGCCGATCACACATCTGGGGAAATGTCTACAAGATCCCGAGAAGCCGACATCCCACTGCAGATCTTGCGACGTCTTTACGACCTCATTTCAGGAAGTTCTATTGCAGCGAGACACTTTGAACATGGATCAGAGCGCTTCCGCACTATTAAGTTGGGCGTACATATCGCACACATGTTCTTCGCCCCGGCAGCTGCGAAAGAAGTGTGCGCACGCAAGCTCGACGGCATGTGGAGCCTAATCGGACAGCTGGGGGGGGTTCGTCTGTGTACCTTACAGGGAAGCAAGAGCACACAGATGGGAGAAGCAGCCTACAGCAGTGGCCAATGCAGTTTGCCTTCTATGATGATAGCAGCCGCATGTAGAAAAACAAGGCTACAAGGTTATGTGCGCCAGCCACATTTTAATTGACGTTGGCTATGGGGTTCAGTATGCCGGACACAAATCCTTTTGCAACTGAGAAATGTTGAGATTACCTCTCAATAACAAATGTAGAAAAGACCCAGCGTCCACTTTCTACTGCACATCCCTGAAAGATGTGTAAGCACACTCGGCACGAAGCAATTGCTAAATCACCCTCCTTTCCAAATAGCCCAAAATAATGCATCATTACGAGTTGGCCACAGCGTTCGGACCTTCAACACTTCTAAAGAGCTGGACTCTGTGCAAGGATTATTCATTAAAGACTGTCGATTACTTGGTGGCATGCAGAAGCACATTTCCAGTCACATGCCTCCACGATGGAATCAGTGGTGCAATCAACAGCAGCCGAAGCAACATATGCCCCTTTAATAACAGTATTATATCTTCATGACTTTGCACCATATAACGTATGCTCATAACGATTCTCTTCTGTTGACGTTAAACTAAATAAGCAGTGAAAGTACAACACCTACTCAAAATGGCAGCAGTACAAGCCAAAAGTACCACTGCACTATTGTGAACCTACAATTTGCGGGCAATGAACTGGGCTTTACTGGCATTCTAAGCAACTAATTCTTCATTCTTTGAACTGAAGCAAGCAATTTTTCCCTATCCCTGATGCTCTCTCATAGTTGCGTCGGTATAGTTTTGACTGCAAAAGCCGTGAATATGGCTTGCCAAATTGTGGTGAACTGCACCAAGTGCACTATCTATACTGTAGCAACTACAACTGGTGCCGTGGCATGGTGTCGGTACGCTTGACTATGAAATAGGGCTAGCCAAACCATGCTCTCGCTTCTTATGGGTGCTTGGATAAGTGTGCGTCATTACGTCAACAAGGAAGGCAAAAAAAAAAAAAATCAATAAAAATGGAACGAGCAAAATGACATGATGGTGTCAAACTTGCTCAATGCAGAATGGAAGAAGAAAGAGCAGCCCAGTAACAAGGCCCATTAACACGTGTGAACAGTTCAAGTGGCACTGAAGGTTCAACTAGATCGTCCAGGTATGAATGCCCAGCAGCGGATGTACAACGCAGAGTTGTATGAATATACGCCAAGTTGCAAATCCCGTGGAGGCGGCCATGCCAACAGGAGCACTTGCAAGGCATGATGCACTGCTGAAACACTGTGCAGCATTGGAATTTAAAAGGAATTAACGAAGTTTAAGCTTGCCATTCGCTCAATCGTTTGGCTGCTAAGTTCACTTTGAATGATTGACTTTCATTGACGCAAGTCACGAATCAGAAATAGACGAGCGTTGCCGCGACATCTGACCCGAAGCCAATTTCTCCTACGACATGGGAGACGATCTACGCAAGTGTATGTACAAGACATAGGCCAATTTTGAAATATAATACAGTCGAACCCGGATAAATCGAAATCAGAATAAGATCGTGAAATAGTTCGATATATCGATAATTATAAATATAAGATATGCTTATCTGAAAACTCAGCACGTCCCAGACGGTCTCCAGAGAATGTGAAAAAAGATAATTTACTGATCCCATGCTCGGAGCCACTCAGTGAAAAGATTGAGTGCCATGCATTTATCCATTCCTTGTGGATTGCGTGCATCGGACCAAGCGGCCTTTTGCAATTCTTGAAGCAGCGCGGTGATACTCTTTCCAATAATGAACAGCTGCAGGTAGTATGCTTCACTGCACAGTGGTTAATTCTTTTCACTATTAGCATGCTAAAGCTTACTAAGCAAGTGTGGCACTATGGAGCGCAGATAAGTCCCTTGCTGCCCAAGCCCTTCATATTTTGAGACATGCAATTTACTCATTTTTCCTCCACGGTATGTACTACCCTTCATATCTAATGCCATGACAGCATCTGCCAAAGCAGTGCCTTTTCATCAACAAGAACATTTTCGATCCATGCGAGAAGTGATAGCAGCCTCATTAGAAGTGCACTTGCAGGGACACACAGCAGCGTTTCACACATTGAATGTGGTGGTGAATGGAGGTTCGATATATGCGTAGAACAGTGCTATGCTTTGCATGGAATTTCCAAGGGGGATGTTACAACTGTTCGATATTGGCAATAATTCGATACACCCAGGTTTGATATATCCGGTTTCGACTGTAATGCATAACATTTATTAAAGCAAACAACTGTACAGAAGCAACTCCCTAGCGATAAAGCTGAATCATCATGCCTGCATGACCATCCTCGTGCACACCAAATCAAAACATAGCTGTCAGTCATGGACATGTTTCACGGCAAAGCTGTTAAGGGGACTTCCACGAATGTTTTCATGCTACGGCGGTGAAGGCTGATGGCGTGCAGCAGCATGCTTGGTATCAAATGTAAATCAAAGAAGAGACAGCAACGCAGCCTGCAGCAGAGCCTCACATTTGCTTTGAAACATACTTATTAAGAGCTACAGAAGTTACCTTGTGTATACATCGTTCGAATAGACAACAGCTTCTACGTGCGTTCATCTTAGCCATTAATTCATAAACTTTGTTCCTCACATCACAATTACCCAGCTCTACTTTGGAGGTCCGCTGGAAGGGGCCCAAATCGACAAACATCTTGCAAGTGTTGCACCTGGGCCTTCTGTCTAAGATAGATCAATTTTAGTTTGGGCAGCACATCAGGCGTCTCACTGTTTGTGTTCCTACATGACCAGTGTCTCATCGGCATTGGCTTCGGCATCCACAAGCCTGCGGCTAATCTAGGGGGCCGCAGCCCATAATTACCAGCCTTGCCAGGGGACCTGTAAGGGTGACGTCAAGACCTCTGCCCCCCGATGCCCCCTTCTAACACTACAAGAGCGCGAGCGAGAGCTCCATCATACAGCTTCGCAGTCCTTGATGTATGAGCTGCTCGAATTGGCATACATCTGCAAAGTGGGTTTAGCTCTAGCTTTTCCGGTAGCAGCATAAATGCCCGAGAGGCCAATTAGCAACCGTTCCTTTCCTTGGAATCCTTGGATGAAACCTTTAATTCAGAGACTTTCTAGGCAAAGTTAAACTCGGACCATGTTGAATTTAGGCCAGTCTTGGGATGCATGCGAGCATTCACCGCTGCTAGACCAGCAGAAGAGCTTCCTCCCACACTGCCTGGCCTCGAGATGCTGCATCAGACCAGGCAGTACGAGAAATGCTGGGAAACGTATAGCAGTACCGAGGTTACACAAACCACACCAGCAAAGGATATATCCAGTATGCCTAGCCGCTGCATACTGCAATCTCAGGTGCGAAACACACTAATTCACCAAAAAGCCCCAGTGACGATGACCCCACCTTTACAAGAAGACAAGTTCTACTTGTGCAACAGCTTTTCTTTTCAAGTGTCACATAGCGTTCCCAAAGATAACATGACTGCCAAAGAAAAAAGAGCTACCTCCATGTCATTGCAGTGCACAGATAACACATAAGCCAGCAGAATCCTCGTCAAATCAGTCTTAAAAATTAAAGGAGAACATTCATGGAACCACATACGCGAGTGAGTTAATGGGTAGGAAATGGCAAAATATGATGGGTTGATTCCCACCCAGATGTGCTTATGTACATGACTGTCACAGTGACACACCGCTATGTACACACCCACGCACACATGCCTGCACGTGTTTAGGTTCAGGTACAACAAAACGACCTAACCAACATCCAGCGAGTCAAGCAAACAACACAACAGGCTCGATTAATCTCTCGCGTGTAGCAGACGATGGGCAACACACTGCAATGAAGTGTGGCTGCAGAGTAAAACAGTGAGATTGCATAAATGAGTACCGCCGCAAAATGTCACATCACCGGGAATTCGAGTCAGTTCATGACTGATTTGGACAAGGGCAAAAACTGAGCCACTCGCACCCCTCCTCCCTCCCCCTCCCCCCCCGGCCCTTTCTTCATCTCGACAGATGGCACAAACAACACGAGGGAACACAAAAAACGACTTCACCAGCTACGAAGGAAACAAGCAGTGTTGCGCAACTCTAGGAATGGCATGTTTTTGCACAGACAATCTCCGCCCATGGACTGACTTGGGTGCCGCAATTTTTCCGGCACAGTCAGAACAGAAGGCGATAAGTGGAAGCTCAATTTCTTTCTATTTTTCCCCTTCCCCAGCATGACAATTTTCTCACTTCCATTTGATGTTCTGCAGAGTGCAAGCGGCAGAAGTCTGGTGGCAAGGGAAGGGAGGAACCACGGTACACAACTTGCAAAGTCAAGCTCTCGGAAACATTTGGAAAAGCACTTGGCAGACTTGCTCCAAAACAAAAGTGTCATACATTTTGTACGCACATGACGAAGAAAGGCAAAACTTTTGCACACATTTCCTGCCTTCAGACATGACATGGCAATACATGCACTACAGCTTACGCCTCGTTATGTTCAAAAGTACCAGCCACGATTGGTATCACGTATACAATATATGAAATAGTATCTCTCGTCAGACCGTGCTCCACAGCAGTGCCGTGGAGCACTTTGCTCAGTTCCTGCTCGTTTTCACGTTTTTTTAACCAAGTTACTCGGATTCAATTTCCTCAGAAACTTTGCTTACGCAACTGCACCCGTAAAGGAAATAAAATGCGCAGCACTGCCCGAATGCTACTATTTATATCTGAAGAAATTTTCCACTAAATAGAACACATTAAATGCAAAGGTTAATTTTGTAGCCAGAACCAATAACCTTCAATAAATGTTTCCTCCTACAGTGTGTCTTTCCTGATCTAGCATTCGAGAATGTTTTGAAGCATATTCATTTACAATATTGCATGGGTGAAGAAATGCCCAAGTGTGTCATTGCACCATTCTACGCTGAAGACAGCAAGTGAAATCCACAATCTTTTGATAACTTAACTGGTGCCTCCTAATCGTATAACCATGATATGCTTCCAGAAGATTGGATCATATGGCTGAAATGTCCTTCCAGCCAACTTGCTTTCACAACACTCGAAAGAGCAGGTGCCTACTCTTTGCGGTACGTGGGGCCCGTTTCCTAGCTGCTTCGCGATTTGAATGCACCTGCATGTCTCCGCTGAAGCATGTTGCTCCCACTCATTTTCATACATTCCATGACAATACGTACAACATTATGCATGATCCCATGCATCGAGGAACAAGCCTAACCAACAGCTGCATTCGCTAACAATGTGAAGTCCTTTGCCCGCTCGAGCATGCGACATAAACAGAGACTGCGTGTCGGGACAAGACAGTCCCTTCCTCACCCAGTTTATTCTAAAGAGCACCCCCCCCCCCTCCCCCCAATTGGCAGGGTCTGCTAGTTCACCACACAATGCCTAGTTAAATAAACAGTTAACATGCCAGTGTACAGAGTGCTGTCTAACAGATGAACTGAGATTTAGGTGGGATGTAGGTTGCATCAACTGTGGGCAGAGCTAACGCATCACTTGCCTTTCAAGTCACTATTCTGCGGCAAAGAAAAATCTGTCGCTGGACACTCCATTTAGTTCGCGCAACCTTAAAGCTAGGAAATGTAGCCGTGCTTACCGCATCGTGTTTGCCACTTGATTTGTAGGCAAGCACTAGAGTGGTCACAAGCCCTACGCTGAGAGTGAAATAAAGCACCAACAATGCTGACTCGACATGAACGGTGACAACTTTAAAGCAGCTAAGGAGAGTGCTTAAGCATCCCTTATGTGACAGAGCCAGATTGGCAAAAATGCTCTATAGTTTTTGTGAGTGCCTTCTTTGAGTTGAGATAATTCTGTGCTGCAAATGAAGCATGCAACCTATCATCCTCACTTGCTATTTGTGGCTATGTTGTGCTCCTAGATGAAAAAGGCATCCAAGGGCGCTAGAAAACCACAGCTAGTGTAACCTCTATGGCCTTGAATGCATTGGTGCACTTATGCAAGAAGCTGAGATTATTCAAGTCACAGTGGCTTAGGATGCTTGCTAATACTGTGTACAAGGTCACTCCAGACAAGGCAGCATGTATAAGCAAGTGAAAGCTTCCAGTTTTTAAAATGTTACCTGCTAGAAAACAAGGAAGTACACAAGACAGAAGAATTTTATTGAAGGATCTAGGCTGGGCTGCAAGTGTTCAACTACCTCTTGCAAAGCAAAGCGATGGCTGCATAACACTCAAAGTACTCGTCTGGCACATCCTCAATTAGAAATCAGAAAACTGTTCAAATGAGTCGCTGTAGGGGACTTCTCCCGACAGGCGGGCAGGAGAAGTGCCCTACAGGAGTTTTGCGTTGCCTGATCATGCAACACAAAACTTTTTCTAACTCCAAGAAAAAACGAACACACAGAAGAGTTGGCCAGGAGCAGGGCAAAGCTTTGGCATGACTGGAGTGGGCTGTGTCGCGTTTTGCAGAAGATCGAAAAGCTTCGGGCAGACGTAGCTATTAGACGAGGGTCTTGGGGGACCAGTCCCACATTCTAGGGAGTCGTGGCAGCAGCAGCACAATGCACACAAATTGGACTGCTAAGTGTTGCTATCACAGTTAACATTTCATTGCCAAAAAGGAAGCAGACCGAGGATGCACAGTCCATGGCAAGACAGTGCAAGACAGTGGCAGAAGGCAACTGCCCGCTTCTGCCTTTTTGCCGCGTCACCCTCAGTTCCTCCCTTCACGACCGTTGGAAAGAATAGATAGAGGCTGTGGTGTATACTTTGCTGTGTGCATACTGGCTCCTAAAGCAGCTGCAGTGAAAAATGTGCACCGACCCTCTGCACTTCCCAGTGGCCCTACAAAAGAAGGCATGCCCCACACATGCTGGAAAAACCCAACTGTTGTTGCCTGCCCCAACCAGATGCCCACCCTCCCTCTCGCATACCTGCCCAATCGAGAAGGTAGGCTAGGAAAAGAAAGAAGACCATAGAAGCAGACAACTCTTAAGACATTTTCATCACAAACGTTGTGAGCAGGCGCACATGCAACTAACCCCAACCTGTGCCTTACAAGTGTGGAGCGGCCCGTCAGCTGACAATGTATTCTCCTAGGCGCTGAGTGCTTAATACACTAAGTGTCAGGCAATCGACAGTGGGAAAGAAGGACAGTGTGCGAATGGGGAAACACCGCGTGGCCGCCAGCAATGGGAGAGTTCCACAAACAACCTTGTTGGACCACACCACCACACTCGCACAAATGGTAAGGAAAGGGAGACGCACACTGAAATGGACACCGAGAAGGCTCGTCACACACCCTATGTACAACACTCAATCTGCGGCGTTTCGGCCCCCCATGCTTTTCGGCATCGCCAGCGGGACATGAACGCAGCTAACCCGAGTGTACACGCTCGCTCTATGTACAATCAGTATATTTACACGCAAACGTGTGGACACCACCGATGCTTCTTTCACTACAGCACAAGGCAATTAGGAAAACATGAGGAGCAGAGAGAAATATGACAGAAAATGAAAACTGGGAAGGAAACATGGTGGGGAACTAACACAAATGTTGTGTGGCTGCCATGAAAAGTGCACGTCGCACATCGCATCACACGCACACAAAGCCTTCTTTTACGAAACCCAGCGACCCAAGAGTGTTGTCAACAGCTCTGCCTTTGCACTACATCTCGTTAGGGTGCATCGTAAAAGAAAAGCAAGCAGTCCTCATTGGACAACCGTGACAGCTGCTGGGGCAGCGTGCCACCTGTTCACCTGCACGGAGGCAGCACCGCTGCTGCCTCTAGCCAGAATCGACTTGCATCTGCCGCTGCTGCGAGTAGCACACTCTCCGCTCAAGCACAACTCGAGGCCCCGGTTTCTGTGACCTTCTCTTGCCACCCGTGTTTGCCACATTAATAAGTTAAAAAAAGGACATGTTACAACAACAGTCTCTTATTTCGCCCCAGCCCTTGACCCCCCCATTGGTCCTTAAAATGCAGTCACAGCCTCCCTACAGTGGATGGCAGGGGAGGAAAATGACGTATTCCCCTTAACACAACTGTCAGGCGGTGGCCTCGTGCCTGTCTGCAAGCACAGCGCAACCGTGACGGCAGCCTGTAAGAACGCAGGGGCTTCTCGTCAACACCGGCGTTTCTTCGCACGCAGGTTGTTGGTCCGTGTCGCCAGTGGCGGGCGGCACCGGTGCGCATGCCAGCCACGAGCAGCGCTGCCTTGCCGGAGCACGACGACGCACCGCTCGCCGCATACGAGCAGCAGACAAAGTGGAGCACCATCCAGCAACTGCGACGTCCTGCCGTACCCGTGCCCGTGCAAGTACCGCCAACCGAACCTCGCCTGGCGTGACGGAGCCGCGCCACTCGTACCCGCATCGAGAGACACGAGGGAGAGAAGACGGGGAATGCCGAGCGATCCGACGCTTCTCAGTTGCCGTTGCGCGCAGGCGGGGTTGCCGTGCCGCCCGGGGTGGAGCCCAGCAGGTTGTTGCGGTTGTCGGTGGTGCCGTAGATCTTGCCAGCCTTTTTGGCCATGGAAGCAAGCAGCTCTTGGGAGTCCTTGAGGGTGGACCGGAGCGACAGGAGCCATTCCTTGAGGCCGATCTCGTCGGGGTTGGTCAGCACCACCTTGGTGTCGCCCTTCATCTTGAGCACAATGCACTGCTCCCCTTTCACTTGGACGTAGTCCGAGCACACGTCTTCCAGCTGGTCCATGAAGATCAGCTGCAACGGCCGAGAATACAACGCCGTGTTACGCTAAGCTGCAGGACGGTGTAGCCTTGGATGTGGGTACAGAATTAAGCAGCACATCTGCTTGGCACTGTTGGTAACAAGCAGACCCCCCCCCCCCCCCCCCATAAAATAACTATAACAAACAGAAGAAATTTGAACTGAAAATAGCATAAATCCTAGGAAACAGGATTTAGCATTTCCAAGGTCCGAAGTCAAAAATGTTAGACTGCCTGTTCAAATAGTATGTGACACCTAAGGTCTTGCTCTCTGCTGGCTAGCTGCATAAAGTTCTTTACAATCACTACTGCTATAAAGGTTGCCAATGTATGCAACATAATGGTCGAACATGTGCACTCCTGTGCTTTTTACCTCTGGCTTGGCACTGCTAGATTCCATGTGAAGTTCCAAGCGATTTGGGTACAGCTTCCCGTAACGAGTCTGGAAGGCAGATGCAAACGGTCCGCCCAGCTTCTTGATGTACCCATGGATGATGCAGTCGGACTCTGTAACGGTCATAGTAACACATACTCTTCACTTATGGTGAACTCCACCGGTAAGCTTAAAGCTGATTTTTCCCTCTGGTCATTCTCACTTTGCCTTGCTTCCACAAATGCTTAATAAAAAGCAGACTACTGCTTGGAAATGTCAGGAGTGTGGCGTACAGAACCACTGGTTTGCGTTAACTATTGCACCAAATTGTCCATGTAATTTCCTGCCTACAAAACGAGCAACATAGAACCAAGGCTGCAGGAACAGAAGTATCAGTCCAAATGAACCATGTTGTTGCTATTATTATTATTATTATTATTATTATTATTATTATTGTTATTGTTATTATTATTATTATTATACATGAAAAAATTAACACCACACATAAAGAGAAAGGGAAGCAGGTTAGCAATTGTCCCTTGAAAGGGACGCCATGCCCACCCGCTAGAAAATTGTGCGGTTTAGCATCTTGAAACTGCACGATGGGTTATGAAGGCCACCATAGTGGGGGGGGGCTTTGGGTTAATTTTGACCACGCGGGGGTTCTTCAAGGTGCACCCAAGGCATGGAACACGTGCGGTCTCCAATTTCGCCCCCATTGAAATGTGGCCGCCACAACAGGGAATCGAACCCATGACATCAGGCTCAGTGACACGACGCCCCAGCTGCTAAGCCACTGTGGCAGAGTAGAATAGAACAACACAGTAACTCCGAGAGAGAATGTTGAAGATAAATGTTAAAGAATGTCACTGCATGAGATGACATCAGACAAGCCAATAAAGAATTAGACTGAAGCACGCGGGAGCAAATGCGCAACCTACTATATGCCGAAAGGAACAGACAAAAGGGAGTTCAGTCACCTTTTTCGTCTTGGAACTTCATCTTCATTTTGGTCTTCTTTTTCTGTTCCAGCTTGTCTGCCTCCTGGTTGACCGTATCAAAGACTGTCTCGGCAATCTCCTGCTGCCATCGCTCAGAGATCACCACAGGAAAGTTCTTGTACAGCTCCTGGTCTGCTTCCGTGAGCTGCGACAAGAACGTAAAAATGTTACGTACCTCTGGAATGCTCATACACGCATACGGTGGCACATCATCTTTAGATAGGCTGCATACACTGAAAATTGCCCGAACGTGTAAAACATCTTGCTGGTCCTGTACCCCCTTTCACACACAGCAGGCAACACTGTGAAGGCTAGAGGGACTGCTCTCTCTGCTCGCATTCATGACCAAAAATGTTACTTCACAAATATAAGAAAAACATTTGGGACACGCCATGTAATTCTATGGAGCATGAAGTCTCATACATGTTACGTCACAAAATTCAACAGTATTAGTACATAAGAGGCATTGTAGATTTGAACATATTTATCACTAAATGAGCAGAGAGACATATTTCTGCACTCAGCAGCCCCAGCAAACTGCTTGCGCTAGCAACCAAAACTTGATAGGTCAGATACCGAAGCATGAAAAGTGTACAAACGATATATAAATTTGATGCAACTTTAGTCCAGAAGTTGTAGCTGTAATATATGAAGTAGTTACTCCGTAGAAAGCGTCACAGATGAAAAACAACCCCAGAGCTAAATGCATGGAATGAGGCTGCTATGACCACACTACTTCGAGCACTGACTGTTAAGTATGAAACGCAGCATTTAAAAAAAAAAATCTTGGCTGGTATAAATGTAGTGCTTTCTTCCATTCAGTTTTATGACTTTCCTATCATACACTGCCCGAGGAGGAGGCAGGCGGAGCACAGCTCAGACCACTGACAAAACGTAAAGAGGAAAAGATTAGACTAAAACGGCTATGTTATCCCAGCCCTTTTATCTTTTGTCAATTTCGAACAGTGTATTGCACATTCATGTCTCTGCTGAGCTTCACGCAAGTCACCGATGCAAAATCCACCAGCTAGACACACAATCACGACAAAAAAACTCATTTCGTAAACACATCTCAAATTGAAGAAGCCATTTTTAGCAGCTACCAGGGTTGGCTGCATAAGCACGCTCAAGGCACGAGAAGATGCTGGCTTTATTCGTGAGAAGAAATGGTAGCTTTGACACGCACGACAAAGTCAGCTCAGTGTGTTTCCAAGCAGGACCAAGCAGAATGCCACCACCATGCTTTTTAATGCGATCAGCATTCTTTGGGAAATTTACCCACTTTGCGGTATGTTTGCATTTAACCTCTTTCCCACCCCAACTTGGGGTCACTGGGTATGCACCCCAGAATATGTGCAATTAGGTATGTGCCACTGAGATTATGCTCATTCCTGGCCAATCCCTCAGAATGGGTGCATGTCACATTAAAGAAAAGAATAAGAAATAGCCTTTAAAATGTCCGCCATGCTGAGCGGAACAGAACTCGCTTCACGCAGGTTCATCAAACACAGCGAGGTAACAGCCGCAAGGTGACAATTATCAGCGCTCACGTGCGCCGGTGTACCACGCATCTCAGAGGTCACACGCGAACTTTGTAGCAGTGCCACCAGATGGCACAGCGTGTCCAGAACGAGAGAGGAGCCTGGCTGCAGCACACGCCTCGTACATGACACATTTGGTATCACTACATTGCTTCAATGCTTATTGCATTAACATCTACATTCATCGTGAAATGGGTGCTGCCGGAATTTTTTTCATCCAGGGATATATCCCATCACATGTGGAACGACAGCTGGAAAATGATAACAGACTTTATTTCTGTGGGATTTTCTTCCCTTGCTCTTCTTTGCCACAGCACAAAAACTCGGTTCAAAACAATTCCCGAGAGATACCCCACCCCCAAAAGGTAACCCACCCTTGACTAGGCTCCCAGCTTAAAAAAAAGTGAATGTTACCCACCTGAAAGTTACCCACCGCAGTGAAACTTAGCCCACTCATATTTTCACTTGATTTTGTCTCGATTTTGGGCGGGCTATCTCTCGGGATATTACGGTAGGCAAAAACAAGTGGACGAGACAGGTGCTCCACGGAAATATTAACAAGGTCCACTTTAGCAGTGTCATTGTGGCATGCACGAGTATTGAAATGCACAGCTGAGCTAGGATACATAAAAAAAAAACAAGGCAGAATCATAAAGGCTGTGGGAATGCTTCAAATTTTGGACACTGCTGCATCTAATCAAAGTAGAGTTAAATTTCCTCAAACACTTCAACATGGTCAAACGTACAAGGTCTGTTTGATTCACCTGCACCAGCTGAAACAGTTCACGAGGTGCCGCACCCTGCCATGTGTTTCAGTGGCGCAGCAATCGCGCTATCCAAACCACGCTGTTCATTTCAAGAGGTGCAGCGCTGGTTCAGGACTTTTCTGCACCCTCCCTACTGTCGGTGCCCCTGTGGTGCAGACGTTAAGCAGCAGCAGCACAGCAGATGATGCAGTACACGGGCATAAGAGCTGTTGAAACCACCGCTTACGAGCGTCTGCTGCGCCTACACAACGTCGGGTGTACTTACGCCTCAAAAACGGATCATACCTGCTCTTTGGGACCTCTCAAGCTTACTTGACGGCACACATTAGGAGAACAAAACATTACACCTGTACTGCTTCTGCACCCCTACATTTGTTGTGAGTGTCGCATTGTGCCCGCCCCATTGAAATCGAGCCGAACAATTTTCTTCGCTTCTCGTGCCTCACAGTGCGCTGATTCCCGGTGCTGCAGGTGAATCAAATGGACCTACAGTATTGTCAAAATTATAGGAGCCTGCCTGCCAGGAAAAAGGGCCCAAGCAGATAGTCCATCGGCCACTTCAGACGCTTGCTACGATTGTATTTTGAGCCGCACATAATAATGGCCAATCTGTAGGTAGTAAAGGCTGATGTGCTCGGTGTAGTGCAACCACATTAGCCTGATGACAGAGCAAACATCCCTGTCGGGAGTGCAACAGCCGTGCCCCCACCTTGATGCCCTTGGTGTCCTCCTCATCGAAGGAGCCAATGTCGAAGGCATCGGCTGCATTGACCTCCCCGCGCGGAGGTATGAGAGGAGGCGGGTACCTCTGGAGGTACACTAGCTGCCAGTCCATGCCGCTGAAGAAATTGTGGCTCTTCACCTCTTCAGCTCTGAAAGTGCACAGGAAAAGGGCACATTGGCCACACGAACAACATTTCTAACAGGCTAAGCTGTCTGCACAAATACACTAAGAAGCTATGGTGTAACTAGACTTTACAGAAGGGGGAAAAAGTCGGTTTGCAGCGTTTCCCCAAACTTATACTTTCGTTAAGTGAAACCCATAAAGTAACAAGTGTTTAAATAACAGGAGAAGACCAACAAAGAAGAGCTACAAACAGAAATAACAAAGAACCAAATTGTACAGTTGCACTCAATATGAGCTGCAGCATGGTGCTCGTGGTCGAAAGAGCTTCGGGGCTGCACAGGGGTGTCAACATAGAAAAAAGATTGGTTTAATAAATACCATTAGTCAGAACAGTGCTTATTTCTTTTAATTCTTGTGTGTCAGCACCACCATGCAGTCTTGGAAGCCCTTTAAGCATGGGCACCATGTTGCCACTCATATTGAATACAACTGTACCGTTCTAAGGCACCGTAAACTAGAGGGCGTCTTCAAAGTAACAAGAGAGAGAGAGAAAACACCACTGACAAGTGCAAGTAAGAAGGTCACTCACCCCTGACCCCTGCAACCGAGTCGCTTGTCCACGTCCCGTTGTAGCAGTCCCTCGAGAAGCAGTTTCAAATCACTTGAAAAGCTTTCGGGGAGCTCCACATTCTGCAGCAAGGAACAAAAACAGAATGAGTCATGATTGTGTCAGGCATTTCACTTGCAAGGACATAGAAACACCGAGCTACTTCATTAAGATGACATTTAGGACTAATATTTTGTAGATGTTCCTTTCTTTCATTATCCTGGCTACAATTCTTTCAACAAATGACAGAAAAATTGTGTATGAAACTGACAGTCTGAAAGTCCACATAATGACAATGCATCATGCTTTGCCAAGCAGTTCAATCACAAGTTGACCACTGTAATGAAGAAACTTTCTTTCCTTTTGCTTTACAATACTTACTTTATATTAGAAGTTACTGCTGAAAAATGAAATTGAATAAAAGCTTGTTGATTAACATTTACAGGACTGCAAAAGACATGAAGCTATGAAATAAACTTTTTCTAAATACAAATAGTATGAAATGGATCAACATATCTATACAGTGAAGAATCGTATTACATTCACCTGCATTTTGCAGAACATCTGCAAGCGCATTACAATTTTTCTCAATCTGTGCATACAGCTGCAGCACTGAGAAACTGTCAGGACAACCCTTACCACCACCTCCTTCACAGTGTGAAAGCATGCAACACAGATGCCTTCACCAAAAAAGGGGAATTTTTCACAACCGAGCATGTCTTTCAATAACTGCATTGGCAGTGAGCCGGACAGCAACATCCATCACAAGGATGCTAACTTAGCATGCAGATCGCACAGTTAATTCTACAAAGATTGCTCAAAGCTTATGGGGATTTCTACTAACAAGATATGAATTAGCAACTGCAGCACAATAACACTTTTAGATGACAAAAGTGGCATAGTTAGCAAACAAATACTATTTTATTTTTTTTTATATGCATAGCAATAGAAGTGCGATCAAAAGCAAGTTACTATTACTTTTTGACACGGTCTTCTATGTGCTCAACAGAGGTCCCTTTTATTACTGTGCTGATGACTTCAAAGAATAAATATTATGCATGCTACTGAACCCAGAAATGCATCCCTGCTTTCAATCCACCATCAGCGCTGAAATTCATTCTATCACTAGGCGATTAAAGCAGTCTGAACTAAAGGAAAATTGCTTGGTTCCAGATCCAGTGACTATGGAAGGTGAAAAATGCAGTCAGTTCAAACTGTAGATTTTTTTCCTTTCCACGACACATTTTTCCACTTGAGTCACATAGGAGCATGCACTCTTGTGCTGCAGCAGTAAACCGGAGATGAGCCAACTACAATGTTTTAATGCTATCACAGGTCTCTAGCTATTCTTGAGCAAGTCATAACACAACACGCTGTTAATACACAGCCCCATAAGCATGTAATGCCCAGCCATTGGTTCCTTATGGTCTTGGAAAATCATGAACACAACTTTACTCTCTGTGATGCTTCTTGGAAGTTCATGGCAAGCAAGGCATAATGTTCCATTCTATAACAACTTCAATATCTGTCTTTTGTGTACTATTAACGTTGGTCTGGTGCTGTCAAGGAATGAGCCTGGCCGGAGCAAGAAGAATCAGATGAGTGTCATGCTTGCTCGAGTGACAGACAGGTGTCTCCAAGAGGCTTCAACAGCCTGCAATGATATTTGCAGGATTATTGCTCTCCATTCCCAAAAAGGACACTACTGAGGAGCCCTTGGTGCACTCTACCAATGAGGAGGCAATGTTTAAAGAGTGTGCTGTCAGACGCTTCTAGTTCTAAAGTCTGAGTAACAGGTAAGGCATTACATTATGACATGGTCTTTCAATGTATTACAGCCAAAATGCAGCTACTTTACGAGTGTACCTTCAAATATTATCTTCTTTCAGTATTTTTCTCATGGCAAACTGCATTCAATGCACGCACTACAGCTGCCAGGGCAGATAAAATGTTGAATAAAACTTTTCACGGAAGATAAAATTGTGGAAGGCCATTGAAACAGTAAAGTGAATGAACTATGTGTCGTACACCGTAAATGCTGCAGCTTGGTGAAAAATGGGAGGCACTCCAGCACAGGCATCACATCCATTGCTGCAATGAGTTTAACAGAAAAGGCTCACATGACAACGCGCATGCACTGGCACGGCCGTTGATGTGATGTCGACAAAGGTGACATTTGAGCAAGAAGGATGGCACAGATGGCAATGTTGAGGTGGTGCAGAGATACTGCATCACCATAATAAACTCATGGAGGTGGTAGCAATGTAGAATGGAGTGCAGCATTCTTGCTTGCAAGGTCGGTGGGTGCTTGGACGTTCGTCGGTGGGTGCAAGGCTAGGGAGATGGCAACAGTAAGGTTCAGTGAAATGCAATGTAGCGGTCACCACTGATGGGCCAACATCTACGTCGAAATCTGCGAGCATTGAAGGAAAAAGTTGAAGAGATGGCAGAAAGTTGCTATCCTCCACAGAATTGGTATTTCTACTGGATAAAATCCTTCATGCACTGTACAAGGTTAGAACTTGCAGCTCCATCACAAGTTCCAGCTGTAAAGGCACTATCAGCTCCATAGTGGCTCGCATGGGGGGATGCTGCTAGGCTGGCAATGCATTTTTCCCTGCATTCAGAAGCCCTTTTCAAGTCTGTGTGAAGAACTGAGAGAGCAAAGGAATGACTGCAGGACGAATACTGGGAGCACGACAAAGAGGTTCCATTCCATTCTGCCAAAAGCCACACATTCAGTAAGACGGCAGCTGGCTTCCGCAGGTAGCCACTCCATGGCCAGTGCAAGTTATTCAACTGGTGAGGTGGGTGGGGTCTAGGGTCTCGAAATGTAGCTCCATGAGTGGATGGTAGGAAGCAGTATAAAAATTCATCAATGTTGCTCGCAGCTCCTCATGGGGCCTTGGCCTTGGTGACACAAAGTTCGAGGTAGCACACAAGGCCAGATTGTAAGAGGTAAAAAGCCTGTCTCGCCTTAATCTCCTGGATGCCGACAATTTTCAGCTGCAGAACAACCTCAAACACTAAAAACATGTGCCAATGCATCACGAATTGATGGCAGAAGTGAAAGTTGGAATCTCGACTCTGGCCAGTTTGTTATGGCAGTGTGTGATTACACGGAGAAACACGGCTCTTCGGGTCATCACAAATGTGGAAGTCACTAGCATGGAGACTGTGGCCACATCTATTGAAAAGCACTGGCATAGACCCGAGGTAAGTGGCATTGCTGTGCCAAGCCTTAAGCCAAAGTTAAACATTCACTTGTGCATGACGCGCATTTTCATGGATGTCCACCTCTTCATCAGTGAGATGTGCCTGAAGGCCATGTCACTACTCCAGGAATATGGATTTATTCACAGAGTGTCCATGTTTAAAGCCGCCCAGTTGCGATTGAAGTTAGTTCTGCCAAAAACGAAATCAAGTGTTTGTCTCTTTTACCACAATCTCATTCATAACTGTCAAAAAGAGTTGTTACACTCTTGCAAGGTGTTAGCACTTTTCTCTTATGCAATGACAGTGCACAGATGTAAACACAAAATCTGTTTGATGTTTTAAATTTATTGCTAATATTCAGGGCCACAAGTGGGCATACTATTTCTTCCTACATGAGCTGTGTACTTTAGGGAAATAGCTCCAGAGTCATTCTTTCTGCACCGAACCTTCAAGAATTCTTGAACCACCACAGTGGCAGCTGACACTGCACCTTGCTTGATGAAAGCAGTCAGAAAAACAAAGTACTCACCATGGTCAAGGTCATTCGGTCGATTTCATGCTTGTCTTTCGTTTTGTGTTGCCGAAATGGACTATGCCTGAAGCGAAACAAATGAGTGAGAGATTAGCATTCCAGACATTCCAGGTTTCAAGCAAGGGCGATAGAGCAACATGATCTTCGAAACTGGTAAACCAATGCATTTCTACGCAGTGAAAAAAAGTGCAAGCAATCTTCACAGTTTGCAGATGTATACCAGCTGTTCTTTGGATTACACAAGATCCTCTAATGTGCCTGCAATAAATACAGTCAAGCCTCTATATAATGAGCACTGATATAGTGAATTATTTGGATATAACAAAGTAAATCTAAAATTAGCAAAATTTTTGCCAATATCAGAGTGTATGCTTATAACAAGAGTCAGATGTAAAGAAGGTACTGTTCTGTTGCATCCAACTTCATTCTAACGAGGTTCAAGTACTGAGCTTTCACCATCTCAGTTATAATACTTGAAAGAAATTGCTTGCACAGCAAGTGACACCATGTAATTAGCAACTTATCAGATTTCCACAATTTAGTCCCTTAATCAGTTGCTTCTGAGCATTTGTTCCAATGCAACACTGAAACCGGCACCACTTCAGGCTGCCCGCCCCAAAATGTGCAATAGAACCCACTGGAATTGTATGTAGTATCTGCTCGAAGAGCTCTTGTCCAGTGGTGTATTGCAAGATAAAACTGTTTGGAATACAAATTACTTGGCTGTAAATTGGTCACAAATTACAGAATACTGGTTACTTGGTGTACAAGAACTGTCTACTTCTTCGAATAATCCAGCCGAAGTGATGGTATCGCACTTTCTGCCCAGGTGACAATTACCTTATCCCAGCGCAGGACTGGGCTAGTTACTTGGTACTGCATATTATGAGGCGTTTGCAGCACTTAGAACAAACAGAAATTGGACACGCAGAGTGCTCTGCACATCTATGTTTGGTTGTCTCTATCCTGAGCACTGCAAAGACCTTGTTACATAAAAAATTATCTGCATAGTTCACAGAGAGAAAATAAACAGCTGTTATGTTGTGTACCATAATATGCTACAAGCACATCACAAAGTTTGACTGAGAGCTATAAAGCAGATGCTTCCCCATTCGTAAGCTCAAGTCCTACAAAACTGCCCAGTGCGAGCTGTATGTGCAGCCTCCTACAATGTAATTTGCTCCCGTCCATGAAGTTGGTGGCAAAAATGTTGCGATGCCCAGTGTAAGCTCTCAAAACTGAATATGCCGGCTGCATCTTTGTCAACTCAGGATGGACAGCGCAGTGGCTCACCCCTTGAGCAGCTTGTACAGCATGCAGCCTAGCGAGAACCAGTCGGCACTGGAATCGTAGGCTGTGCCTTTGGAGAGCACTTCGGGTGCCATGTAGCCATGGGTGCCCCTGCACGAGAGATGCACATCAGTACAGCCTAAAGAAACGAAGAAAGGCAAAGGAAAAAGGAAATAATACCCACACACTAGCATGGGGCTTCTTTTTTGAAAAATCACAGGCCAAACCGAGGTCCGATATCCGTACGTGCCCGTGCTCATCTAGAAGGATGTTGGCCGGCTGTGTAATGAAAATACAAACTTTCATGAGAGGCTGACACATAAGTGAATAGAAAGAATAATCAGTTAGAAACAGTGCATTTATGCAACCATGTACCTTGGATCTTCGCATGCTATCAAACTGCTCCAAGACTTCCTTTCTGGCTGCAAAATGCAGCAAAGGTATGACAGCAACGAGCTATCAGAAATGCACACTTTTCATTGGTACTCTTCCGTAAGAGCTATAGGCACTTGACCGTTATTCTGCTATGAAAATAGCCTTCTATGCAATAGTTTATGTTCCACACTTAACTCCTCTAAACCACATGTTTAGTAATGCACTGGTTGATGTTACAGAAGTGCTGTTACACCATATGTCAAACACCACATGCGTTTCCAGTGCCCCTCATGATGGTACCAAGTGCTTAAGAGATCACAGTCACTAAGAAAATGTCGCACAGCACTATGCGTGAACACAGCTACCAAATTCCAGCTACATCCAGGGCATCGTATAAGCACCGGACATCTTGGAGTTGTGCAATTGCACATACAAGATAGCCTCTGTGACTTTGCTATTCCACACAATCAAGAAACTGCACAAAGGGTAAAGAATACAACAGTGGACTGTTTGCAACTCAGAGGCGGCCACGAAAACGGGGCTCCGTCACGTGTCGGGGTCTCTCACCTTGAGGTCGCGATAGACAACATATCTCCGATGCATGTGCTCCAAACCGAGAATCACCTCGGCTGCGTAAAACCGCATCTCCTGCTCCGTGAACACCCCATGCTGAGAAAGGTGGTAGTGCAGGTCCCCCCCTGCGCACAAACAATACATCGCACTCAGCACACTTGTGAGCACAGAAGTGCTCTCTTGTCATGTGTGTGTATTAACATCTACATAGATCTACTGCAGAAGGTCTTAGTGACTAAGGCATTCTGTTACCGAGCACAGGGTCCCTGGTTCTATCCCTGGTCATGGCGACCACATTCCAATGGGGTGGAATGAAAAAACACTTCTGCAGTGAGCACACGTTGAATAAATTCAGGTGGTCAAAATCTCGAACACTGCACAACACCTCTCACAGCTTGTGCGTTGCTGTGGGACACCAAAATAACTAACTACCTAAATAAAATATTGACTTTCTTAGGGTAGGAAAAGTGGTGCTATTTGTTGCCAGAGTTCTTAGGACAGACAGCACCACTGGTTCTCTCACTGAGAAAATTACGTTTTTTTTGTTTTTTTTCAGACCAAGCATTACTGCAAAACACAGGCCAATTTATTCTGGACAAGGCATGGTATTATTAAACAGAAGTGCACCTGTGCGTGAAATGCGAGCACAAATGACTCAATAGGATGGCGAGAAAAGATAGGATGAACGCATGTGGTAGTTAGATTGAATTTTAAGAAAGTAGCAGTTTCACCCGAAAAGCAAAGCATCGATTGTGATAGCAAATTATGAAGTAAGGATAGTAATATGAAGTAATAATAAACATTGGTGGCCGATGCAGTGTCAATGGCCGAGGCAGTGCTGGCAGGTTTTGTGACGGCAGCAATGGTGGTTCAACTTTCAGGTGACGCCGCGCCACACTCCGCAAGAGGTCCGGTCCATAAATACAGCGGATTTAACGACATCCAGTCCCCCGAGAAGTTTTTGGACCGGCTGGAGACGTTTGCTCGGTCAATGGTGTCGCTGCCAACAAAAGGCTTACGCACATTGTGCCCGCTGCTTTGGTGTTCAGCGCGAAGTTGTGGCGGTGCTTCGTGACCACATTTGCGTTGTGGGAGGAATTTACGGCAGCTTTCATTGCAGAATCCTCTTCTATTGACGCGAAGGACTGATTAAAACGAGAACTCGAACTTCGCACGCAGCACCCAGATGAAAATTTTAAATAATTTATATACACCATGGTGGCCTATGATGACCGAATCAGTGGCAAGGTGTTGGAATCAGACAAGGCTGACTGCGTGTTGTGGCAAATGCACCCGCAACTGCAAGACTTAGCAGACGGCAAACAGTTCACCAGTCTCGTCGAGCTGGTTAAGGCAGCCAATGGCCTCATGGAGCGTGCTTGGAGGCGGTAGCAGTACAAGCCGCCGCTGCCTCCGACAGACCAAGTGGCGAGGGACCTTGCCTTCCAGTCATCTGTGAATGTGACTGGCCTGCCTGAAAAGCAGCCCAGACTGTTAATAACTACGGCTGCTGTGCCATTTCAGTCACCACCGGCAGCATCATACTGGCCATTGTATCCCGTGGCAATACGGCCATCCTACCCCTGAGACGAGCTGCTCAGACTGACCGCTTGTGCTATATAAGGCCACCTCTTGCAGCACCATCACAGGAATACCAACAATGTGATTCCGCACGATTTACCTGCCATTCTGCGAAGTTGTGGGTCACCTAGCTCATGACTGCACCACAGATCTGTGTACTGGCCGGCTCTGCTGCTACGAACGCAATGGAATCAAGTATTTCCGATCACAGTGTTCGGGAAAAGGGAGGCTGTAGGTGCCACACTGGTGGGCACCTACGTGACTGCGCTTCAGGTGCCAGTTTTGGACGGCCGGAGGGAGCCCTTCCTGGAGGTGTGGATTGGGAAGACTACGTTCAAAGCCCTACTGGAGACAGGCTCAAGCATGCGTCTACTTGGAATGCCAGGGGCAAAGGTAGCGGAGGAGACAGGCACGAAGCTCAGGACACAGGTGCGTGCACACCGCATGGCAACAGGTTGGTCCCAGTCTACCACATTCCTAAAGTGCAAGATCCAGTGGGCCACGAGCAGCCGCAACCAGTGCTTCCTGTGTGTGCCAGACTTATGTTGGGACATTGTTCTCTGCAGGAACTTCTTGACTGCAACAGGCATCTCTATGCATGTAGAACAAGGGGGACGGACTGTTGGCACCAACCCACAATGCATTGTGCTGTTCACTAAGCGCAACAAGGGTGCAGCCACAGTGCTTACAATAGAGGAAGTTGGAGTATCTTACCACTTCACTCTCTTCGAAGAGGTTCTTGCAGCTCCTGACACAAGAAGCAGCATTCCAAACGAACGGGGGCAAGCACCGTGCTGTAGCAACAAAACTAGAAACCAAACATGAAGGAAGTGCTTGGTGGCTTCAGCCAGGGGATAGTGCGCCTGTGAGATGCAAGCTCTGTCTAGGGAATGCCGAGAAGCATAAAATCATTGAAGGCTGCGTACGTCACCTCCTCAAGCAGGGTCTGGTAAGACAAAGCAGCGGCCTTTGTGGATTAGTGCCCTAGTGCTTGTTGTGAAGCAGTTGGGAGGCTACCAGCTTGCTGCAGACTACCGACCGTTAAATGCAAGAACCAAGTTACCTGCCTACCCAATGCCTTGAACAAACTGGCTGCTAGCACAACTTGGCCGTGCTGAGTGGTTCTCAAGCTTCAATCTCTCCCAAGGGTTTTTTTTCAGATTCCTGTTTGTGATGCCGACAGTATGAAAACGGCCTTCATCTGCCATCGGGGCATGTTTGAATTCGCCAGAATGCCCTTTGGGATGTCAGGTGGCCCGGCAGCTTGTTAAAACCTTGATGGATTGCATGCTACAGTGAATCAAATCATCACTTCGCTATGGCATCTTTAGATGATGTTCTAGTTCACACGGAGACTCTTAATCATGTTGAACAGGTGAGGGAAGTACTGCAATGTACTGAAGGTGCTGGCCTTACGATTATCCCGGCCAAAATACAGCTGTGCATTAAGTCCTTTGGGCCATATCATCTCACCTGGGCAGTGCAGACCTGATGGAAGAAAAGGTGCGGGCAGTGCTAGGTTACCCAAGAGCCAGTACAATTAGGCAGTTGCAAGCCTTCCTGGGACTTGCTGGCTAATATAGGAACCTCATCCCACACGTCTCAATGACAGCGCATCCACTCACGGGCCCTTTGAAGAAGAATGAGCCATGGCAGTGGGCAGAGAGTCAAGAGCAGGCTTTCGCTGCACTCAAGCAATCCTTAGCTCAGGATGTAGTTGTGGGCTTTCCAGACCTAAGCCGGCCTTTCATGGTTGAAACTGATGCAAGCCGTGTCGGCATTGCAGCTGCTTTACTGCAGGCTGGCCCCGATGGACTGCAGCCTGCTTCCTTCATAAGCCGGGTTCTTACAGAGGCTGAAAGCCATTACACTGTCCAGGAGTGGGAGTGCTTTGCAGTAATGTGGGCAGTGGACTAGTTCAGGGCTTATCTTGAATTTACCGCGTTTGATATTCGCTATGACCACATGTAGTCGTCATAGATGTTAAGCACTGACCAAGCTTCACCTAGGGTCAAGCGATGGGTCCTGCAATTGCAGGGCTTCAATTGCCGAATCAAGCACAGACTGGGACTGCCAAATATACCCGCACATGCCTTGAGCATTTGAGCAAGTAGCAGCAACATTGGAAGAGGATGCCAGGCTCTTAGGGGACACAGGACTGCTCATCCAAGAATAGTCTCTCGACGGCCGTCTCTCAACACTGAAGACTGTGCTCCAAAGGACTAGGCTCTCAACCTCGGACCCTGATTACTGCCTTCTTTGTGATCTGGCACATAGAACAGAACTGGAGCCAAGCAGACTGCTGGTTCAGCAAAGAGGCAACAAGAAGGTACCATGGCTACCTTATCACCTCCTACACTTGGCACTGAAGATGGCATACGACCACCCCACTGCAGGCCATGCCGTATTTTTCAAAACCATGAAACGTGTCTCGGCACGGTTTGTCTGGCTGGGCGTGTGGGCTGACATATCTAAGTATGTGCAGTGCTGTGCTGTCAGCGCACAAGAGCTCAATGCCAGAAGCCTGAGGGCCTCATGAACAGTCAGTGGACCACAGCTCCCATGGAAGAGCTTAGTGTCTATACTATCGAGCCCTTGTCATCTACATCTCGAGACCGCAAATACTTGCTGGTGGTTATCGACAAATTCTCCAAGTGTCCAGAGCTCTTACCCTGCGAGTGGCAAGTACAAACATATTACAGTGTATGGTTGCAGTTTTCTGTCGCCATGGCACATCTGTGGCAATCACAAGTGACAATGGGAAGCCCTTCGCGAGCACTGTATGGGGCATCAAGGACCGTCACACTGCACCATACCGATCGGCGAGACGAACGGCCCAACGCCACAATGATACCATTAGGCAGTGCCTATGAGCATACTGCTCCAACCACAGGGACTGGGACTCGTCGTTCGTAACAGTCTACTGTACGATGCAGCCTGCAGAAGCAAAGCATGTCAGAGTATTGAGCTGTTGTCGTTAAGCAAAATCTGACTGTGGTTCAGCGTCGCCAAAAAGTTAGGGACACTAGTTGCCAAGTGACATTCCCAATACACACACTCGCTGTAGTGGTTGCCCTTAACAACTTTTTGCTTTAGGAATATTATCAGAATGCAATACTTGCCATTCATAAGATCCAGTATAAAACACAACTTGTCTGGCGTCTGGAATGCGTATGTCATGCAAACAATGAAAGGACAGTCCTCCTGCAGAAGTAAATGGGAAGAGTGGAATGAGCAAGAACAAATGATAGCTTTTCAAATTCAAACATGACGCAGCAAATTGCAAAAGGAAGATGTCTGTTAAAGTACATATGCTGCATACGACAAGTTATTGCAGATGAACTCCTTCCCAGCAAGAATGATGTAGCGTGTGATGTAAAAGCAAAACACATTAAGGCCAGTTTGTGATTTTCTCTTTAAAATTGCCTACCATTGCCATCAATTTAAGTTGAATATTTGCTTCACTTTTATATAAACGAATCAAGAGTCATACGCAAATCATGGATTATGCTCAGTCATGGTGTTCCAAGTTCTAACAAGCGGTCACAATGTCACCCTGTGATTAAATACGACACAGTCCCAAACAATCCCCAAGCTGAACTCTAGCTTTAGCTAATCTAGACTAACAAATGTTTGTGTGTTCACAGCATGATGTGTGTAAGCTCAGTACAACGACAACAAAAACGTTGCAGTTTCACTCTAAAGGTGAAGCATCGATTGCGATAGCAAATTAGTAGACAGCTATGCAAAGTAAGGATAGTAGCTTTATTGGCCATATAAGCTCGTTAACATTCGCTTACTATCAAGCATGGTGTCATGCACGCGCAGGCAAAAAAACACATCTCACTCAATGAGCGCGGACACCTGCTGTCAAAACGCTGGCGTGAGGAAGAGCGACAGCAGCCATGAGCGAACTGGACTTTGTGCTGCCTCTCGCTTCAAAGCAAACTAAGCGGCGAGAACGCAGCACGCAAGAAGCTATGCACAAGAAGCACAGAGACTCTGTACTCATGGCAGATCGCTTTCAAAATAGGGCCCAGACGGCCGTGCCATGTGCAGCAGTCGCCGGAGTAGAACCCAGCCTTTCTCGCCACCACCCCGGTGCCTTGCGGCGATAGGAGACTGTGCGCTTCCTCCCCACTTTCCTCCCTTGCGCGCGCAAGGTTGAGCTGCCACCGTCGACTCACCTTCGTACACTTTCACTCGCACACATGGCATATAGCGCACGGCAACAACGACGACAGACATACGCCTGGAGTGTCGACAGAAATCGCAATAAAAATGGAGTGGCGAAGGTTCTCTTACTCACCCCAGTGCTGACTAAAGAAAGCATGATCCTCTCGTTCAATGCTAGCGTCTCTCCAACTTTCATTTTGATTCGCTTCTTGTCTAAACACTTCATCGCATACCTGGCCAGGAGAGAAAAGAAGTATCACTCACAATGCACACATCTCAAGTTATTCTAAGTGAATATGATCAGGCATGATAATACAGCTCTCCAAACATTTACTCTAGTATAAGCTTGCGTTGGAGGCTACGTTCTGCCCCGGTCTCCAAAGCAAGCATATCAATACAACACATCACTTCAGTTAACTTTATGAATCAATGTTGGCTGGATAGACTGCCAGACTTCTAAGACAACTTCTGGCATTTTACGAGGAAAAACCACTATCAGATCATGACCGTAGTGGGGGACTCTGAATTAATTTTGCCCACCTAGGGTTCTTTTCATTAACATGCACCCAATGCACCGCACACGAGTGTTTTTGCATACCGCTCGCAACAGAATGCAGCTGCGATGGCTGGGATTGAACCCGCAACTTCTTTCTCAGCAGCGCAATGCCATGGCCACTAAGCTACTGTGGCAGGTTACGTGTAAATTTTCATGAGGTACGAGACTTGTGAGACTTGTTAATTGTTAAGCATGTACTGGCATTGGCTGCCCTTGTGCTGACAGCCCACCAGTTGAATACGTAGGTTATACAGCGAATACGAAAAAAAAAGAAGAAGCAGTTTTGGTTCGTCCATTAATCATACATGTCCTATGACATACTCAATCAAGTTAAGTAATCTAGCCTGTCAGCATATCCTTAAGAGCAAGAGACTGAAGTGGTTCCCAAAGCCCATTACCAGGGCCCCTTGGGATCCCGTAAGGGTTTATCATTAGAGGACATTATGAACAGTGCGCCAGAGGACGGTGCCAGCCAAATTCACAAAGAGAGTGCTCACATTTTTCCTGTATCCGCTTTACGGCAGCCATACACTTCCCCAAATCCACCACGTCCAATTATCCGGTGCACGCTGAAGTCATTCATCGTCAGCTGACAAACAAGTACACAGGTAAGCCACAATATGCACGCACTTCCTGAACCACATGCATGACACAATTGAACACATGAAGTCAAGTCTCTGTGTTGTAAGAAAGTGGCACACAAAGCGCGAAACATGAAATGAAGAACATGCCTTGTGCCAAAGCATCTAAATTATTACACGAATTTCAAGATGCAACACTGGATATGAGCACTATGACAACTTAATGGTTATTTAAAATTGCCTTACAATAAGTCTACCTGCAACACAAAAGCCTTCTTTCATAAGGCGTCTGTGCTGAACAATTTAAAACACCTCAAAAATTTATGTGTGACAATCAGCCTCCCATAGTGATGGATACAGTAGAGAGAAGCCATGACTGAATACCTTGAATTACCCCTTTCGTGCTGTACTATTATTTCAAATTCTGACCAATAATGGCCAAATTATTTTTGAAGATTCCAGTTGCGCACATGTTTTTGCCACCACAGAAAGAATAAATTTGATTCTGTTTGCACTGTCCCATGAACTGTGTGCTGTCATCTACCAAAAGCACAACTAAGCGCAGTGACAGAACTGGGCTCGTCCACGGCATTGCTAGAAAATGCAAACTACCTGCGACGAGCTGAGCTCGTCCGTGGCCGTTTTTACCCGAAACGCGTGGGCAAACCCAGCTTGTTGAAGGCACAGAAGGGCTAACTCTGGAAACCCAGGCTTCTTATACATAATCAGCCAGATCACATACTGCACAATCAATGCTTGACAGTATCTTTCAGCCACATCGGCAAAAATTGTACACATTGCAGCTGTTCTAGTGCAATACTTCATTCGTCAAACAAAGCAGAGACTAGCAATGGTGTACAAAATAATATGTTACCTAAAGAATGAATAAATCTTATGAACATGTTTCCTTTCCTCACGTTTTCCAGGCTATTACAGAACAAAATCAAGTGGAGATGTTTATAAATTAAAGTACCATGTATTATTTGTATCAATGGCTCACAGATTGTGGGACCCCACCAGCAGCATTTCTGAAGTCCTGACATCAAATTCCAGTAAAAAAACAATAATAATTGCAATGTGAAACTAGTGTTCTCCTGTCAACCATTTGCCTAATAGCAGATCTGTGGTGAACATGTTTGTATGTGCATGTGTCTATGTGTGGTCCGCAAAAGACTGCAACACTGGGGCTTAACCGTACACGAGGCAGCCAACATCGCCGCCTATATGACCAAGTCAAGAATGGATGCCACTCAATTTATACCTCACATTTTTGTCCCCATAAACTTAAAATACTTTTTGCCAGAGGAAGGACAAAATCCTAAGCAGATTCAACTATACACATGCAGCTGCAGTTTCTCTTCCACAGATCACATCAGCAAATGTCGAGTGCAATGCACTCGACATCAATAAAACAAGGAGCCAAATATGGTGCAAAACTCACCTGAATATTAAGCTCGAGATTTTTCCATTGGCAAAACCTTGTGTACTTTTCACTGAAACGTTGAATGAGAAAGGCAAGAATGTGATAATCAGAACACTTCAACTGAATTAAGTTTATGATCAGTACACATTGCCCTTTCCCTATGATCAAGAGGCACAAAACAGAAACCTAAACTGGAGTACCAGCACAAGCCTATGCATTCAACCTTAGAAACAAACTGTTTGCCACATGCCAAGTCTTAATGAAAATACCAGCAAATACTCCTAAAGAGCATGCAGTCATGGAATCTATCCTGTTGGCAACAACATATGCATTCTTAATGTAGTACTATATTCGCACATCAATTTCTCTTGCCAATAATCTTCCGTTTATGCAACATACTACAGCCTTCCCATCTACCATGGCTGCTTAACAATTGGGTTTTATCTCTCCTATGCCTCCTTAATGTGTCAAATATCCCAAGGTGGTATTTAGTACAGCCAAAGATGTTCGTTGCAAGCAATGCTTGCATGATAATATGCAAATTCTGCATTCAGGTATAGATATCTGAAGCACACTGCCTTGATGCCACATCGCACTTCAACAGAAAGCAGCAGTGAAGGTGGCGCTGACTGAACATGCAGAACAATGTTATTTCTGGAGTTTTTCTTTGTGCTGAAAGCATAGGGGTTTGCTTTTGTAAGGGCTTGAACAATGCTTGTGGTTATTTGGGCAAGTTATGTGCACATATTCTCCCTCGCCCACCTTTTCCTTTTTTTTTTCAGTGGCCAAGGGTTGAAAAGAGGGGTGTAGGTTTGTGGTTCATGCATTACAAATAATTTCAACTTCTGTGGACAGGGTGAGCCCACATAAGAATTATGGCTAATCCATGCCTCCTCCTGTTCACGAGATTCATAGTGCAGTATGTTGTCTCATGTTAAAGCTAACACCCACCCCAATGTGGGGCTTTCACTTTACCGGAACTCTAGCTGCGTGTGCCGGCCGAGGCTGCGTCAAAACACAGCAGAGGTGTGCAGAATGGTGGCGGCGCAACCAGCCATAAATCATCTGCTGAAAAGTTAGGCAATTGTGCACTCGCCAGAGGGGGAAAATGTGCTCCCTTTGACAGCGGACCACACTGTCTACAAGCAAGCACAACGGGTAACAAGTAGGCTGCTGTTCCAACACATAAAAACAGTAATGATGACAATGAAGTCACTCGAGGTACGAGCCAAACACAGAGTGCCGTGATGCAGCAGCATCAACATGCGGCCAGCTCAAGTGAGTAGGCAAGCAACATCACCAAAACGGAAGCGTGCATGTGCAAAGATTGCCTGGCACTACTCACCTTTCAATAAACTTCCTAAAAATATCGTCCCTTAAGAGGCTGAAAATTTCCTCAATGTAAGGCTGGAAAGGATGAAAAGACAAGAATGAGTACAATAGGTTAACAGTGCACATAGAAACACTGGCATGGAGGGCACACGTCATGACTACGCTTAGCTGTACGTGACGCTGGCACGAGTCTTTTCACACCAACTACAGATGTGTTGCGCCGCAGTGCCAGAGAATTAATGTAATGAAATTTTCCGAGAAGCCCGTGCTGTTATGCTTTTTACTGCACGAGGCTAAGGTTGCCTGGATGTCAAACTCAAAATAATGTCACATTTACATTTCGTTTAAATTACAGCAAATCAACTTGAATATAGTATAAGTTGCATTACCAGAAGCCACCTAACAAAATTCAAGGCAGCCAATACAAACATTTTACCAATAAAGAAATTGTAGTTTGGCATGTTTATGGCATTAAAGTCACGCATGGTCTTCAAGCTAAGATGTGTTTCTGAATATGGCGGTAAACTTTCCTTGAAACAGACATTAACCGACAGGAAACAAGTGCTTCTTCACAATTTTTCGTGTTCAACAACACTGTCCAGCTAGTATATACCAATACAACAACTAAATTTCAAAACAACGAAAGCATTAACCTCTCTCTCTCTTTCTCTCTCTCTCTATATATATATATATATAGATTGGTGCAATCGCATTGAGAGAACAGCAAGAGCCCCAACGACAAGGTACCTGCACAAAGAAATCACCAGAGCTAACACAGAAAGCGCATATGGCCTTGGGAGCGATGCCAGATCTATAATTCCCTGCCATTATGCAGGGTCAAGCCCTTGCGACCCATGCAATTATTGCTCCCATAGACTGATAAGCACACGTACAACAAGTATGTAGCCATTCTTCCAGCATGCAATTCCATTCGTCTTTCCGAATGCAAGCAGGTTCCGGTTGCTTCTACAGCGGGTTTCAACATTTGGAACGAAAACAAGAGCTCAAGAAAAAAGAAAGGAACTTGAGGGTGCCTTATGTCAAGGAGTCACGACCCCACAAGGTGTTATTTGTGCTTACTGCATGGCGAGTTTTAATGTTTGAGCCACAAAGTATTACCTACATGCTACGATGAATGGAAAACATTTTCTCTTTTTACTGGAAGAAACAATAAGTATGATCACTATTTTGAAACTACTTTCAATCATGTCTTGTGCTGCTTGTAGATGTTCTTGGTACTTTTTTTCATTTTAAGAATTTAATATGTTGGAGAACTAGAGCCATCAAACTGCAGAGACATGCCTGTCTATGCCCATCGCCTTGCAAACATATGTGTAGTATTCTGTTAGAGGACAACTAAATGTAAGTAGCCTGCATTCTGGCCTAGGCATTATAGTCGGGACAGATTTGATAGTCGAGACTAAATTACAGCCCTTGTTGTGAATGCAACATGACACACTTTTCAGACTCGCACATAGGCATTCAGAGCAGCTACGAAAAAGGATATTTTAAGGTGACTAGCTTTGGCTCTTTTAACTGTTTTCTTAGTCAACGGTTGGTGGTTGGGGGTTGGAACTAACGACAAATATATGCCGCTTAGTGCACCAATCTTCTAATAAAGCAAATAACTTTCTTGGAAGCGTTCAGCAATTCGCTCACAGTGACAATCATATCATCAATGGGTTCTGCACAATTTTTTCATCGAGGACCATTCTACAAGCACATCTTCAAAAAGAGCAGAAGCTTACCTGAAATAAATTAACGGGAACTTCGTTCCTCATGAGGTACTTTTGGACATGGCCTACGGACTCGAGAGAATAATTCTGCCAGATAAAAATGAAGAGAGGGAGGGAGAACGGGGAAATGAACATCGAAGCTGAAACTGAGCAGCCTATGATGACTGTGAGTGTATCCTCCTCTAAACATCGCAGCCTTAAGCTGAACAAGCTATCAACATCACATGGTAGCATACAGCACGTGACATAGGGCGGCAGGGAGCAGACATGTTGCTGAAAGCTAGCAGCCAGTTTCCTTATAAAGGAAAACTAAAGGCAAATATTAAGTCAAGCTAAAGTGATAGATTAGTGCCTGAGGATCTCTAACACATCAATATTATCGCAAACAGGGCCTTAACAATAGAGAAACTGAGGTAAATGCAGGACATGATTAGAGACTCCCCCGGGACATTCAAGCACTTGCCCAATAACGAAAACGTTCCTCAGTTAAATTCTTTCACTATAACTCAACCAGTCGTTGCAAAAAAACATCATTGCATTGCATTATAAGACGAAATAAAGTGCTCCTTATCCAGTCCTATTTCATTTTTAGAAAAAAATGAACTCATTGAAATTCTCCTTGACAACTACGCGGGTGGTCAAAAGGTTTCGTTTTCACTCGACACTGTGCCACCCACGCTTTCGTGTTTCATTAGTTTCGTTATTGCGTAGTGCTGCGACTGGCTAACAAAAATAGCATAAACTGCAAGTAGCAGAGAATTCAACTTCCATGTTATGTCACGGGATGCCCGAACAGTCTACGGCACTTGACCAAAAAGCAGCTGCAGCGGCGAATTCACCGCTTTGGCTCGGTGCTGCCGTCTGCCGGTCGCTGTTTTACTCACCAATGGCAGCAAAGGGTGGTGATGGCGTATGCAACATCACCACTCCCCCGGTTGGGTGGCGGGGGATTTGAATTTAAAAAAAAGTGGCTGTGGCTTAGCTAAGGTTAAGCCCAGGATGCGAAGCACACTAGCCTTTATTTTAGTTGTTGAACCACTGTTTAGCCTGGTGAACTGCTGTTGCTTGGCTATATTTGGTTCGGCTAGACGAAGAAACAACTCATGCGTTACTCTGCTTCGCCTTCAAGAGTGGAATGCGACAGCGTTCCCGTCAACCCGCCAAGGGGTGCAAGACAATGGGCTACGGCGCAGCGACTACGCGCCCCGCATTGGACGCGGTGAGCGTCGAGCAACACAGCGTTCGGCGCGGCAACGAAATGTGCGCCTGAGCAAGCGACGCACGCCTGAGCCTTAGAAACAGCTCGTTTCTAAGGCAACACCGCATTCACTAGAGGCGCTTTTGTACCGCTTTGAAGCATCGTACTCGTGGCTCAGTGGTAGCATCTCCGTCTCACACTCCGGAGACCCTGGTTCGATTCCCACCCACCCCATCTTGCAAGAGTTGAGCCAAAGCCACCTAGAAACAAGCGCAGCTGCTTATATACTGCCACAACGCCGCGAGCGAGCGACGGCACAAGTTGGAGCCCCGTTTCTCCTATGTCGTGACGTCACGTGTCACGTGGTATGGCATGGGGTCAAAGGTGATTGAAGGCGACACCGCCGCGCCTGAGGAGCTGGGTTGAGCTCTAGTAATATGCTTCGCATGAAAGGTATTCAGACCCTTCAGATGCAATTTTCTTGTAAACAAAGTCCTTTCTTGGCACAAAACAAGCGTTGCGAGGTTATTGGAATGGTATTTAGACAGTCCAGGTTGACTTATTATTTGCCTTCAGTGTCGCTTTAAAAGAAACAAAAGGCAAACACCGATTCATTCTAGAATCTTAGATTACCCTGACCTTTGCGAGGTTTGTTTTATGCCAAGAGAGAACTTACGTCACAGATAAAATTATGACTTGGGACCCCCACAAATTTTGCTCTACTAAAATTACATCAAATGAGTAGGACCTCTTACTTATTGCAGTGATCTTGGAGGTTATGCTCTGCCAAGCACTTTATTTTTTTTTGTCTTAAGCCTGCACAGAGAGGGCTCCACGCTACCACGTAGCATGAAAATAGTGGAGCAAAAGGAAGCATCATCAATAAACTACATGAAAATCAACAAAGCTATCTATGCTACATTTTCTTTCGTGTTAAAACTACACATATTGAACTATTTTACTAACCACAGTCAACCAAGCATATATAATTTAAACTGACCCAGCCTTTCACAATGCCGGTATTGGGTATCATCTTAAGCCTACATTGTCATCTCGCTTACAAGGCTCAATTCTAGGCAAAGGTGATGCTTTGAACTCCTTAAAGCAAATGCTCCACCAGTTCGCTACGACTCAACATTTTTTCAAGGAGATTCCTCTACACCATACATCTTGCCTTCTCAAAGACTATATTTATGTGTAACAATGCTTTGCTTCAATAACTGCCTCCTGGAGGAAGTATTACTAATGCAACATCAGGCATTTAATGACACTTATACAGAATAGCATGCAATGCAAAATGGTTATCTCTATTCATTTAGGTTTAACCATTCAGCACACTTCAGTCAGTTCTCATGAAAGAAAAAAGAAGAAAAGAAAAAAAAACATCAGAATAAGGCTTCAGAACCACTGCAGAAAAACTCTTGTTTCAAGCACGTTTACATGGAGTTAAACACATTTCAAATATTTAAGATATGCTGGAAACAGAACAGTGTGTTTCTGTTATTGCCAGAAGACAATACGGCATCTGCCGCAAAATCTAACATTCCAACAGTCAACCTCAATCACGATTACACTGCAATCGCTGGATTCCAGCAAGGACAACCACTTCTTAAAACACGTATGAGCACATGAACTATGCTAGAACTTTTCACTTTGACAAGGCAACGTACTTCAATCTCATTAAGATGCAGAAAGCAGCCCAGCCATTCATTCACATTTCACTGTGCTGCGTAGCATAAATAATCAGTCTGTTGCGGCCATTGAACCAGAGCATTGAACTTAAGAAGAAGGTATATTCAAAATTCAACAGCTGTGACAGAGGCTTGAGAGTGGTGAAACCAATTCAACGTTTCAAACTTTCCATGAGGAGATCGACCCACCGTAAGTGTACTCAGTACTCAACAGATGGCCTCCAGCCATTAACTAGACTGTACATTTGTTGATGCTAGCAACTATATCCATTCATCTTATTTGGCTCAGTGCCACAATGATAAATTTTTTAAATGATACTCAAGCCATACTATTAAAGAAATTAATTCTGGCATTTTACGTGCCGAAACATCAATATGATTATGAGGCACATAGTAGTGGGGGGGCTTCGGCATAATGTTGAACTCCTGGGGTTTGTTGAGCACCTAAATCAGAGTACACAAGCGTTTTTGCATTTTGCCCCCATCGAAATGCAGCCACTGCTACCACGTGCTCAGCAAGGCAACGCCATAGCCACTAAGCCACTGCGGCAGATAAACTATTTTATGCAACATTCCTGCAGTTCGAGAACTCATAGCGTCTTAGGATTATCGCCACTAATAAGAGAAACAAAAGAACATGCAAGGAAACTAATGCACGACTGAGCTACGATCGTCTCTCACAGTACAATCTACCCCTGCAGCTATGGTGGAACACAATGCCATGCATGTTCTCTTGCAACTTCATGGTGTGTCACAAATGCAACAATGACTGTAGGTAATAACAGCTGTATACCATGAAATGTATGTGAAATGGCATCACACTGTTTCAATCGTGCGTGTGTTCACCAATTTGGCCTCGTGCGACGCACTTCCACTCACTGTGCTTCTCTTTTCGTGCAATATCAGTGTATGCCTCATGCACACTCACGAAAAATGCTTACTATTTAAACAGCAATGACAACTGCAAAAAAAAAAAGACCAATCCAAGAAATGCATTGCCACAAGGCTCACTGGGGCGCAACAAATGGTACTTTCAGTTGTAACAACTCCAACAATAAATTATCTTTCCAAGCCCTCATCTAAAAGAAGAATAAGAATCTGTGTGCTAGTACATAACGTCTTGCCAACAAACTTGCACACTGCAGGTGATTACTCCACATAGAGATACATGGAAATGAATGCACGTGCAATCACTCCCTGCTACAATTGTAATACGTCTTTTAGTGACACCCTGCTGTAATGCACCATTTCTTATGAAGAAGGTCGGTGGTTGTATGCTCAATCAACCAAACCGAATCTCCAGACTGTGAGCTGTGCAATGTGAATGAGACTATAGGTCATGTGCTGTGGGACTGCCCTCAGTACGTGGAAGAATGACAACATTTGGAGAACACTTAAGTTTTGCCTTTAAGAGTAGAATGCGATAGCATTCAAAGACCCCTGATTGCTTTTCATGCTTCTCGGCAACTGCAGCTTATGTAACCGTAACATTTACCGGGAAACGCTGCCGGCTAATGCTATGCATGAAGGCAAGCTTTCCGGCACAAATGCGGCCCCTTGCGTGGTCAATCTCCTGTTACTGTTTCGCACTTTTAATATTTCAGTCTGAGAAGAGCTAACATAAAAGATATGCGCTGTCGGTGTTCTTTTTTTCACTACATTTGTTTGTGAGCTGCCATTGTCAAAATTCTGAGGAAATACTTTGTAAAGAATGAAAGACGAGGCATGAGCATGAGGCGTATTCTCAATCAACCAAACCAAATCTCCAGACTGTGAGCTGTGCAATGGTAGAAGAGTGGTTTGGTATGCGTCGTTCAGAATTAGGTTCGAAATTCTTTTTGTCGAAGCGGCATCCGACGCACGACGCCGTCACTGGATTTTCTGTGACATGAGGCCTTTAACGCTGTCGCGTTAAAAGTTGAGCAATGACTTTAGGTGCTGTGACAGCCCACCATTTTCAGAGAAGATTATTTTAGGCCATTGGCCAAACTTTAAATAGAGTTTTCAGGCCATCCACACCTTACTTGACGTTTTAAAAATTATGGGTCTGGACTGTAGGCTTTGAGTAGACCTAATTGCTTGTTATATGTTTTACACCCTCCTGCTGTCATCATCGTCACCCATCATGTTCCTCTTGCTCGCCCTCTTCCCCTCCCCCAGCACAGAGTAGCTGGCTAGAGGAATGTACCTCAGGCCAACCTCTGTTCATTTCGTAGCATTAAACTTTTATCTTTCTCTCTCTCTTCTCAATCAATGACTCTTGGAATACCTTCGCTTCTTTAGTGGTGAAACGCCGAGTGTGACATCTCAACGAGGATATGCGCACATCCTGTACGCTGATACACCCAGTGAATTCACAATAAGAAATATCCCCGAGAGTGACTGGCTGAAAACATGGCCCTGACACTCCCATTTCGTATGGTGCTGCTCCGCCACCAAGTGTCACCATTCGTGTATGCCACAACAGCCACGAGAGGTCATGGTGAAAACAAGACATTTGAACAGCGTTTGCTGTGTCATCCTGGAAACGCAGTCAAGCAGCTCAGAAACATGCTGCGAACAACTCACATGAGTGTGTGAGAGCAGCTCTTTCATGATGTAGTTGTCGTAGATTTCTCTTGCTGCCGTCCGCCTCTCTTCGGCTGTCTCTAGCTTCTCGTAGCGTTTGATCTGCAAAAGGTGCACTATGAGCATTACCTGAAGGTGTCTGCACCTAGCACAAGGAGGCTACGTGCTAGCCAGCACAGCAATAAAAAGAACAAGGCACCATCATCGCTATGGCAACGTTTGCTGTGTGTTGCCTTGTCGATGCTTGTGTTTACTCTTGCCAAGACTAGTAGTTGATCAGTCTTAGAAAACATGCTCATGGTTTTAGTACAAACTTTCTCACACCATTACTTAAAGTGTCAAGTATCCCCCGAGTTCATTTTGAGAAGTTGTGAGGCAGTTTAAAGCATCTGCAGTCCAATAAAATAAAACAAAGTTTCTTAAAAACTGAGAAACTTAAAACAGGAATATGTTTTGGTCAAACATAACCCAATTTAAAGCAGCCATTCACCCCAAACTAAAATGATGCAAAACTATATTATGTCCACCAGTGGTATCAAAACAAAAACCACAGATCAAGGGAGAAGGTCTGTATATGTGTGCTGGCTACTGAGTTGTCATCCCAGTGCAGGCAATGACAACACCACAGAGCAAATCCCATTGGCGACAGCAGATAGTAATCATACGCAGACGCAAGTCATGCTGACCACACATGGCACATTATAGAATAAAAAGGGGTGCCTGGCTTGTAGCTAGGATAGGAAGGAAGATGCAGAGGTGTTTGTACATGAGAATATGACATATCGTGTGAGCAAGGTGATAAGGCAAACATACTATAGAAACGATAAAGGCTAAAGCTATTGACGTTAAGGATGGAACAGCTGTGGGGTCTGATGTGGGAATTCTCACACCGTACTCTTGGGACAAAGGAACGACAACACAGTAGTGCAAACAATCACAAGGGCATTTATTGCACCTTTCATACATCAATGCCTGCTAGCCGAGTTGCTATCCACAAAACATGCCGATGGGCGCGCGACAAATCTAGAAGTCCGACTTAGCGCGACCGCAAGCGAGCGAATATGTTCGCCCCATGCTGGATCCCAACGCCTGGTCGTTCGCGTGTATAGTCACGCGAATCGTGGCGCGTTCGAAGGCGGCCACGCGAGGCGGTCTCGCAGAAGCATGGGTCGCCACGCGCACGCGGGAGACGTCCCCGCCGCGCGCTGACCCGCCGGGGAAGAGGGGCGCTGCACGTGCGGCACGCTTCCTGTCTCGAACCCAAGAGCCCGCGCCTTGCCTCTCCCGCCGAGGGTAACCCCGCAGCCGCTAAAGCCGCGCAACACTAGCGCCATCTCTCGGACTGCGCCTGTACCACTCGGACCGCCGCGTGTGCGGCGAAGCCGCACTACAGGAGACGCGCTATGCGGGAAAAACATCAGGGGAGGCGCGAGGGTCGCGCATCCCCACATCCCCCCCAACCTTAAATCACTTCTTATTCCGGCGAAACATGTGACACGGTCTAACATTTTTTTCCTTCGCGAACAAGGTAGTACATGCAACAGTGGTCGCGCCGAAGAAATGTCCACACGCTGTCCATAGCATGCGAGCCGACATTGTCCTTGGGTGCACAGCTGGCGTCCGCCGGTCACAGCAGCAGCTTTGTAGACTGGACGGCACGATTCCAGGCCAGGACTCCGGAAACGACGACGCAGTAGTCGGCACGAGCAAGCGTCGCTCACGCCGACGCGCCCTGCTGGGAAGAGCCGCCGTAGCTGTAGGTGACCGCCGGCTCTTTTGTCCGCCGCCGAGGGTTGTGAGCTGGATACAGGAGGCCGCCGAAGTCGCCGCGCCGAACTGGCCACAGCATCACCATCGCCCGGGGTGGCTCGATCGTAGTCCGGGGCAGCAACGCAGACGATGTGCAGGTGACGGCAAACCAGGGGTGACTCCAATCACACTGCGTAAACTCAACACACTCGGCAAACACTAAAGTAGTGCAAGGGAGAGGAATTCTGCATGCGTATCGCCCACGTCGTACGATGTTCAACTCGGCTAGCAAAAGATCGGGCAGCTACTCAGATGCTAAGTTCACGTGAACGAAGCTCGCTTCCTTGAGTCGAACGAGTAATTTCAATTCGTGCGAGGCTAAATAGAATGAGGGAAGCAACTTGCAACACCTCAACGCCACGGTCCACCAGGTTGTGTCCCTCCACGTGCGACAGGCAGCTTCATAAAGCCTTAGGCCTAAAGCGTCGCTTCCCTGACAACAACCGGCATCCAAAAACAACACCCAGAATGGGCGCAAAACAGGCAGCCGCGGGGAGACGTCAGCTCTGTGAGGTGGTCCTACTCCGCTCGGTGCACACAGCATCCGAGTTGACGGCGCCCACCGTCCCAGACGGTGTCGGAGCGCCCGGTGCCAGGCCGCAATACCAGTCAGCCCGTCGTGGCACCCGTGGCCCGCGGCCACCCGGCTCCCAGAGCCGCGACTTCATCCGAGTCAAAGAGATAGAAGAAGCTATTTACATAAGAAATTCGGACCACCCACGAGGCTTCCGTACTCACTCGCTTCAGGCTTGCCACTGCTCCGCGGGCGCTCAGCCTCGCTCTCCCAGGATGCAGACCACGTGGCTCTCGTACAGACGAATGCCATAAAAAAAAAACACTTGCGAAAAGGCTTAGTATGTTGACATGTTCAAACACACTACAGCCACCGCCGCCTCGCTCAAGAAAGCACGCCGCTGACGCTAGCGATCAAAATCCACGCTAGGCCTACGCTTCGGTTCAAACAAAGGTCTCGAACGAAGCAACACTTAAAATTATCGTCCGATGCCCCAAGAGCCCCACGTTGGGCGCCAGATGTGGGGTCTGATGTGGGAATTCTCACACCGTACTCTTGGGACAAAGGAACGACAACACAGTAGTGCAAACAATCACAAGGGCATTTATTGCACCTTTCATACATCAATGCCTGCTAGCCGAGTTGCTATCCACAAAACATGCCGATGGGCGCGCGACAAATCTAGAAGTCCGACTTACCGCGACCGCAAGCGAGCGAATATGTTCGCCCCATGCTGGATCCCAACGCCTGGTCGTTCGCGTGTATAGTCACGCGAATCGTGGCGCGTTCGAAGGCGGCCACGCGAGGCGGTCTCGCAGAAGCATGGGTCGCCACGCGCACGCGGGAGACGTCCCCGCCGCGCGCTGACCCGCCGGGGAAGAGGGGCGCTGCACGTGCGGCACGCTTCCTGTCTCGAACCCAAGAGCCCGCGCCTTGCTTCTCCCGCCGAGGGTAACCCCGCATGGATGGATGGATGTTATGAGCGTCCCCTTTGGAACGGGGCGGTGGCTTGCGCCACCAAGCTCTTGCTACTATGCTGCCTAATATCCTACCTAGGTTAACCAATGAGAACAAAAAAAAAACACACTATGAACTACCACGTCCAAATTTTATGATACCCTATTGCGAACTGTGCTTTTGTACGTCTCCGTCCTTTGTCGTTTCCCTACTTTTCTTCCACCAATCCTCCAATCGCCTCTTACTGATGTCTATTGCGGACCTGTTTGCTTTACCACTGCTCCCGCTGAACCCAAGGGCTTCAAGGAGGCCAGTGGTGCCTAAATCGACCGCTGGATAGATGTCTTCACATTCTAATAAAATATGCTCCGTCGTTTCCCTAGCTTTACCGCAGCAAGCACATGCTTCTTCTTCCTTCTTATATCTCGCTTTATACGTGCGTGTTCTAAGGCATCCCGATCTCTCTTCGAAAAGTAATGAGCTTCCCTTTGAGTTATCATAAATGGTTTCTTTCCTAATTTCGTTTTTTCCCCTTAAGTAGTTACTCATGGCAGGTTTCTTTTCCATTGCCGCCACCCATGAGATTAATTCAGCCTCTCTGACTTTCCGCTTGACCTTCTTTGTGGCTGTGTTGCCCACCCCACAGGCCGCATACTTGCTGGTAAGCTTCCTAGTTCTTTTCCTCCACTGTGAATCAATGTTTTGCCTGTACAGATACCTGAACACTCTCCCAGCCCATTTACTTTCCTCCATATTCCTCAGCCGTTCTTCATACTCAATTTTACTGCGAGCTTCTCTCACTTCAAAACTAGTCCAGCCCATATCCCCTTGCACAGCTTCATTTGTAGCCTTCCCGTGAGCGCCCAATGCGAGGCGACCCACTGACCTTTGGTTCCCGTCGAGTCCTGATTGTACCCCTGATTTAACAACCGCATTTGCAAAAGTAAGTCCTGGAACCATTACCCCTTTCCACATACCTCGGAGGACCTCGTACCTATTGTATCCCCATAGCGCTCTGTGCTTCATTATGGCTGCATTTCTCTTCCCCTTGACTGTTATGGTTTTTTCCTGTGTTTCCATATATCCGTTGCCTTCGTTTATCCATATACCAAGGTATTTATATTCTGTTACCCGAGGTATTTATTGGCCCTGTATCTCCACTGTCTGTTCACTGTTTTCATTGAATACAATAACACCTGATTTTCTAACACTAAATTTCAAACCTAAATTGTTGCCTTCCTGTCCACAGATATTAGCCAGACGTTGCAAATCACTTTGTTTGTTTGCGAGCAACACAATGTCGTCCGCATAAAATAAACCTGGGAGTTGCTGCTCTATTACTGTACCTGCCTGTTTGTATGAGAGATTAAACCCGATATTACTTCCTTCTAGCGCCCTCTCCATCCTCACCATGTACATCATAAACAGCAGCGGGGATAAAGGGCACCCCTGCCTCAGTCCCTTGTTGATATGAACTTTCTCCGCGCTCCTCATCCCTTCCCATTCAACGCAAACAGTATTTTCTAGGTAAATCTCTCTCAAAAGCTGTATACAATCGTTACCTAAGCCTTCCCCTTCCAGAATATCCCACAAAATGCTGCGGTCTACGTTGTCGTATGCTCCTGTAATGTCCAAAAAGGCCACATACAACGGTCTGCTTTCTGCTTTTGATATTTCAATACACTGAGTAAGAACAAACAAGTTATCATCCAAACGCCTACCTATTCTAAAGCCATTCTGAAGCTCTCCCAAAATGTCATTATTTTCTGCCCATGCTTGAAGCTTTAATTTGATTGCCTGCATTGCTAGCCTGTATATTACCGATGTAATGGTCAACGGTCTATACGAGTGAATTCTGTCTTTCTCCCCCTTACCTTTATAAATTAAATTCATTCTACTTTGTCGCCAACTGTCTGGTATTCGTCTATCTTTTAAAGTTTTTTCAACTGCTTTCACGAGAGCTTCCTTACTTTTTGGTCCCAGTTCATTTATCAGCCTAACGGGAACCTCGTCTAGCCCTGTGGCTGTGCGCTTAGGAATTTTCTCTTCCGCTTTCTTCCAGTTTAAATTTGTAAGCACTAGCTCCTTTCCCCCTTGGGTCTCTTTCATGCTCTTTTTTTCTTCAAATACAACCTCGTCCTTGCCTTGGAAAGATTCGGCTGTTACTTTTTGGATGTAATTTATTGCTGCTTCTCCTTCCAGTCTGTTTTCATCTTCGTCTAGGATATGTTGTTGTATTGTTGTTGATTTCCTGCCTAATAATTTTATGTGATTCCAAAATATTCTAGGTGCGGCCTTCTTTTTCTCACGTATTTCTGACAACCAACTTTCACTTTCACCTTTTAATTTTGCCTGCACCAGTATTTGAACCATAGACTTTTTCTCCCGGTATATTTCCCATTTACCGGTTACTTCATCCTGTGGCAACTGCGCCTTCTTTGCCTGCCTGTGCTCTCGAGATGCTTTCTGTCTTTCGGCGATCGCCTCTCGTATCTCCTTGTTCCACCAGCTTTTCGGTTTCTTTTTTCCTTTCCAATGAACGTGTTGTTTCTCTTTCCGTATTTCTGTCGTTACTACACTTAGAAGCTCACCATATTCCCACCCCTTACTTGGCGACTTGCCAATTTCTTCCTCCACTCTAGTGACTATATTTGCTATTTGTTCCGCGTTCAAATTTGGGCTGGCCATTTTGCTTTCGTTGCTCTCTTTCCCAACTACATATCCCATTTTCAAAATGATGCGTTTATGGTCACTCCCTATGCTGCTAAACCCTTCCTCATCGATGACCATTTCTCTCAACTTATCATGAATTCCTTCTGTCATCAGACAGTAATCAATGGTCGATTGCCGCTATCCCACTTCCCACGTGATCTGTCCTTCACACTTAGGCCCTGTATTCACGATCACGAGGTTATGTTGCTCGCAAAGGTCTAGCATTGACTTCCCGTTATTGTCGGTATAGCCATCTAAATCCTGTATGTGGGCATTCATGTCACCTAATAGGACTATCTCAGCACCATTCCCGAAACCCCTAATATCAGCGCTTATGCATTCCACTAACTCTTTATTCTTCTCTGTGCAATTTATTCCGGTCCACAAATACGTAACTCCAAGCCAAGTTTCTTTCCCACTCATTGTACCTGATAACCAAAGATGCTCTTGACATTGTGAATTTACTCTTTTCCATTTGGCTCCCTGATGTATGAGCATTCCGACTCCCCCTCCCTTTCTTTCAGACTTAGTTCTGTTGCACCCTTCCCATACATAATTCTCAATAACTGGCGGCTCTTCTGAGTCTCTAAGGTGCGTTTCTGTAACCGCATACACCCCTATTTGTTCTCTATGTAACTGCTCCTCAATCTCTGCCCACTTTTCCTTTCTTCTGCCGCCCTGCATGTTTATGTAACCTATTGCATGGAGAGCTCTTGTTCTTGCTTTCCTCCTTTTTCTCTTATCGACGGCGATGCTCTTCTGCTGTTCCCCTAGGGGACCTTCTTTATTACTACCTACTCTGACCTCCTGAGCGTCCGCGGGCCCCCTAAAAAAGCAACAGCGCGACCCCCAAGTCGCCAGCCCACTTCTCGTGCTAGCCTGTAATTGAAGTGGATCCCATCTCGTTTAAAACCACCACAACTTCTCACTTCCCTGTTTACTTCGACAACCTCGAAGCCTTTCTCTCGGCTCATTTTCCATATTGCCTCATTGGCAGCCATTACGGCTCTTTGTACGTGACTGTCACGCACAGGCACCTCCGGCACCGTGCACACCACGATCTGCACCTGAGGGGATAGCTCGCGCAAGTCGTCCACCCCATTCGCCAAGCGCTGGGCTAGTCCTGGCCCTTTCCTGTTCAGGACGTCATTTAGCCCACCTGCTACTACGACAAGGTTGCGCACGTGGGCATTTTCCGTGAGCTTTTCTTTTGCTCGCTCCATGACAGAACCCAGTGTCTGCCGTGGAAATGTCCCTACCGCCACTCTTTTGTCGCCTTTCACCCTCTCCACAATTGCTTTTGAGCACCCAGCCATGTTTGAGTCGCCAGCGATAATCACCCTTTCACTCTCTCCTACCTGTCCCTGCTTCCCGGCTTCCTGTGGCTGCAGCGTCGCCTCACTCGGGGCGTGTTGCGCTGCTTCGCTATAGCTACGCCGATTCACCGGCGGCGAGCTGGCGACCGCTTGCTTTGGCTCCCTGCCACCCACTTCGCCCTCGCTTTGGCGTCCTGACCCGACATTATCCGCTGCCCGAGTCTCAAGAGCGTCGAGCCGCCTTTGCAGTTCGGCGCTCCTTTCTTTCGCCTCCCCAAACTCGGCCACAGTCCTCACCAACTGCGCGGCCTGGGCCGCCTCCACCTTGACGAAATTTTCAACCTTCGCCTGCAGTGCTACCCGCTTCTCCTGCTCCTCCCTCAGGCTTGCCTTAAGCTCTTCAAACTTAGCCGCCCAATTCCCTTCCAGTTTTTGGACGGCTTCCTTGACGCCCTCGCACGACCTGCACGTGAAGCTAGACCCCACTGCTTCTGCTAAATCCTGGAATTCAGTCTCGTCGAGGAAGCACCAGCGCAGGCACTCGTCGCACTGCACTTGCTCCCCGTCCCCCGCGGCCTTCACGTTTTTCGATTTCATCGCTTGCTCGGGTCCCTAGGCCCAACGAGCACGTTCGCCGAATCACTCACGCAAACCCGACCTCGACCGCTATCCCAAACAAAAACAAAGAATTATCACTCCCTACTCCATGTAAAAATCCGAAGAGCTAGCTGAAAGAACTACCCCCTAGGCCTAACGGGGGAGCCGCCAGACCTAGACAAAGCCGGTACGTTTCCTACTCCTACCAAAAATTCAAAATTTGCGCCCCTACTCCATGCAAAAGAAAACACTTCAAAACACTAGCTAATAAAGATAAAAGAGCACTTAGCTACGAACGAAGTCGCTGCAGCCTCGTCCGCAGGAGCGTCCGCGAGCCACGACCAACCAACGTGTTGGTCGTGGGTCGAGCCACGACCAACCAACGCTAGTGTTGCGCAGCCGCGCAACACTAGCGCCATCTCTCGGACTGCGCCTGTACCACTCGGACCGCCGCGTGTGCGGCGAAGCCGCACTACAGGAGACGCGCTATGCGGGAAAAACATCAGGGGAGGCGCGAGGGTCGCGCATCCCCGCACAGCATATCCACGAACATCAGTGGTGCCACTAAGGAGTTGGATTACTGCACCTGTAGAACCTTTTTCTATTATCTTCTGTTGCACTCGTCATACTTACAGTATGACTTATAACTGTGTCCTTCTGCCATTCCAGTAGTAAATTTAACACTTAAGGTCGTCTACATGCAAAAATAAAGCCTGCTACATTAGCTCAGCCAAGCTTCAGTAAAAGTTTTTACATTTATGCAAGCACCAATGCTACAAAATGTGGCCACCTTGCTCAAGTGCACACCTACTTACATGGGATACCCCTCACACCAGCTTCCAACACAATAATTCCCTCCTCTTAGAACCGCAATACATTTTTACATGCAAGATGGAATTTACTTTCAGTATGAACTAAAATATTATTTCGGATGTAAGAGCAAGAAGAGCATTATTTAACTTCACCTTAAGCCCAATTAATGAGCTTGAGTTCAGTGAGAGTTTTTTCACAGTTAAATGCCTCATGAATTCACCATAATTGTTTGTGCATTTTGGCAAATTTGCTGGCAATGTTTTGTAAGGTGATAATGGTGTCAAAGAGCCCAAACAAGTAAATAAATAAAAGAAGGCAGGTTAAATGCTTTTCATCGGCACAGACCAGTGTATTTTACTGCAAACGACTTTACTTAAGAAACAGGTGCTAGCAATGCACTAGCGTCAGCCTGCACTTTCCACTTTCCAGAAACAGGCCACTTTTTTTTTTCTAGACAAGTTTGCAAAAAAAAAGATACAATAACCTAGCAGGCAAACAGAATGTGAGAAGTCTATGGCAGCTGCCACCTAATTCTCAGTCAAACAAATGCCTACTATGTCATAAGTTTACCTCCCGTCACAAGTGGCATATGTCAAGAAAAACTTTTGAATGCTTCCATCTAGCACTGACAGAGCTTGCATCTGTTTCCGTGGCAATCAATTTGTTTCTTTAATTCCACGCCAGAGCAATGCCTGCAAATAAAAAGAACATGTCCTGCCCTACCATATTTGCTAAGAGCTGTTTAACCCCGCATTTATGAATGCCAATGCATCTTCACAAGAGAAACTTGTGTTTATTTTGTTACAATTGCAGCTTTGGTGCATTGCATGAGCATACACATCTCAATCATTATAGCCAGAACATATCCTAAATGTAGGATGCAGCAGAATGCTGCCTACTGACTATGAAAATGCCACCACAGGGACATTTTGTATCAGAACTGAAATCTATCACATCGCTAAAATTTTTGTATCAATGTACCTAACTTGTACCCTAACTGCAATAATCTGCAGCAATGAAAGCAGAGGAACTAAATGCATGCCTTGATCGCTTTACCAGTCTATCAACAATTCATGAAATGCAGTTCATTCAACACTGAGCCTCATCACAATGTAGCCTGCACAGTTCTGCTTGTAAGGAACAATCTAAAGCGGCAGACTTGCCGTGCATTTGTGTCCAAAATTGTGCTAACATCATTTGTCCTTTTTCTTAATACCTTTATCACCACAAGCAACAAAATGCAACAGAAAGTCAGTATAGGTGCACATAACAGGGCTACCTGGTCCAGATTCAATATCATGCAAACTGAATAAAAGACTGGGCAAAGAGAGGCAAACAACATTGGCAGTGAACTTCTTCATGCACTCACATGAAGAAATTAAGTATATTCAATTATGAGAAGTAGTAGGGCGCAATACCACAATCAAAATCAAAGTAAAACAATCAAGGTCAACCTGTGTGGTCCATCTTGCATTGTTCTACGTTCTATACAGGTAGTATGATGCAGAAGGTTAGCATGTGATATGAAGTGAAGAAAAAAAATTTTTATTAAATGTGGAGTTGATAAACATGTCATATTTAGACAAACAATGCTTTCCAATGTAAAAAAAAATGCGGCAGATCGTGCCCTGCAGAAATAGTCCCGATAGCCCATCAAAATCAAAATCTGGTAAAGCTGGTACTCAGCTTTGTTTTTTATCAGTGACAGAGCAACAAAAGCAAATAAAGATAATTCAAAAATAATCCTAAGGTTAGACTATAAGCTCAAACGTTAATGCGACATGCTAAACATTATAGAGACAATGCTGACAGCCAGCTGGTTGGTGGCAACCCTAACCTTTCAGCAAGTTGAGGCTTTTGTGCAATGAAGCTAAAGCTTTTTTTTTTTCGTATGTATATGTATACAGGGTGTCCCACATAATTATGCCAAACATTAAAAATATGCAAATACCACATAGCTGGACAGAACCAAGGCAATGTTGTTTGCCGTCGCTTGGAGACACTCAGATTATTCCACATGCACCCACAGAAACACTCAATTAGAAAATAAAAAATAAAAGTGATCCCGAGACCTAACAATGGCGTGCGATCTGCTTTCACCAGTGCAAAACAGGACAAAGGATGGTTGGCCCTTTATTTGTCCCCTGATACGAGTGCAGCAGAACAGCCAACACTATAGGTCATCACTGAGACCAGATAACATCACACTTTTATGATTCACAATAGACTACGGTGAGACAAACGGCTTCAGCTGCTGCAGCACACCCGCACAGCACACAGACGCCTACATGCACGGGGATATTAAGTGCATTCAGATGCAACAGCTGCAATGAGGATTGACGAGGGGGGGGGGGGGGGGAAGAAAAATGAGACAAACACACCAACCTCTTCGTAAAAACTTAGCTGAGGAACCTGCTCGTCACAGACGTTGTCACAGAAGTCCTTAAATAACAAGTAGCCTGGAAAGAAGAGAGCGCACTAGGATGAGAAACGGGACAGGAAAAAGACAGATGTGTGGGGGGTGTCACGCGGAAAAAGTCAGCCTTGCACGACAACAACCGCCCCTTGTGCTGCCATGTCACTGTCAACAACAAGCACTTTTCAGCGACAGGTGCTGGCTGGGCTAGGAAAGACAGCCAAAAGAGAACAAAAACCAGAATCTGTCAGGAAAGTGGAGCCCATGTTGTTGGGACAAAATTTTAAGAAAGGCCAGGCTCGCTGAGATGCACAATGCAGCAGACGCAGCGAAGCTGCCTCTTCCCGCTAAGAAAACATGGCTTCACTCTGTACAGCCAGAGACACCTGGAAGTTAAGGCTGAAAGGTCAGCAAGTGCGCGACAAGTAAGAGTCAATCTCGGTCAACACCGCGAGAATACTCACAGCTGACCAACCAAGACAGCTATGTGCTGCAAATGATTGAGCATTCTTGAGAGTACAGCATTTGTCCACAAACAAAAACGTTCGTTCGGTACGCAAAGAGGAGAAAGTCATGCGTGCAGAAGCAAAGCAATGCTGGGTCCGCTGTAACCTTGCTTCAACTGCTGATCTACTGAGAAACTTGCCATCCGGTAATTAATGTACTTCGACTAACGTGATCATTAATTAGGAAGTGTCAACATTGAAATGTCATTAGGCCACTCTTAGCCACAAAAAAGAAGAAAAAAAGCATTTTGCGACAAGCTGCGTCTTTGAGATCACGAGCAAGTTGCTCTTTAGTAGCGTATGCCACATTATAAATTCTGGCATTGAAGACATGGCATATGCTAGAGCTATGGTGGAGCCTAAGGGGATGGGGGAAATAAGACAAGAGTGTGCAATAATAGCAGAGCACAAAACAAAAATGAAGACTCACCTAACTTCTGGTTGAAGATCTTGTCAAACGTAACTTCCCCCATTTTCTCAAGGTGCTTGTGCATGACGCTCCGCACACTGCGACGAGACAAAAAAGAAAGAAAGAACAGTTTTAATGAGCAACAGCAATATGCGCATGCAGAAGTAGAGCACATACACTGAGCACAACAACAAAGATATCTGAAGCCGTTTTGTACAACCAGGAACATTACATGAGAACACACCCTAACCATGGTAACCACCTTTCATTCACTTTTGTAAGCCACATCTCTGCAATGCGTACACATTGCATGTGCAATAGTATAACAATTTTTTTTTTTCTGCTAGCATTTTTACTTTTGCCCATTCAGGGCAAGCTGATAATTTTAATACTCGCCGGCACCCGTTTTTTTTGGACGGAGCATGATGTGTATCAGCTGCAGAATTAGAATCACGACAAGCACAAGAGTGCCGCAGACACCACAGATTAGTTACTCTTGGCAACTCGTTTCTCAATTTGTTGCATCATCCTTTGCTGAGAAGACATGGCCAACTCAGCCTTATGATGGCTTTTTTTGTTTCGTTTTCTCCAATGTTGGTAATGAAGCACAGTGACAATTCATGCTAGCAAGACACAACTAATTAGTTTTTGTTTCTGATCTCTTCAGTGACATCACAGTAATCAGTGCTTGAAGTCAGGGGGAGCGGGGGGGGGGGGGTAGGGGAGCAGCTCCTCCTTCAAATTTTCAACTGCCGCCGTTCACGCGGAGAAATGCGGTATTGGTTATTGGTTATAGCCTCCGAGATCGTCAACGCCGCGTGCTGGCGCGACTCCGACAATCTCGGATGTCATGTATCAGGTAGCATATCTAACTGCAGCGTCGCCCTCGCAGCGACCGATTAGGCGGCAGTGGCACGGAGTATTCGAATTTTATTAGCTGCTTATGTCGACGAAACAGCGGCTGGATTGACGCGGACGAGAAAGACGACAGAACATGCGCGAAAAAGCAAAAAACTTATCGAGATGGACATATCGCGTTTAGAAATACAGATAAAGATACGAGCGAAATTGTAGAAGCAAGCTTGATTGCAAATGAAGGTGCCAACTGCGTCACCGCTGCGTCGATTACTGCAAGCGGAAACTGCCTGTCTGGAAAATGTTGGGTCGCGCGTGCGATGATTTCCACTCGTTTGAGCCGGCACGAGTACCGCGCCTTTCTGAAATAAGACTCAGCTGATAGAATAGCGCGCGTACGCGTCGTCTTTCACGTCCGTGTCAATCCAGCGCTACGACTTCAATTGATGCAACTACAGTGTACTAGTACACTGTAATGCAACGAACCAACTAGCCCAAAAATCTGCACTCCTGAAAGAGCGGTGTTACAATCGCACCACGACTCTGTGACAACGACGTCAATCATAGTTACGGCTTCGTCGCAGATTTTAAAGCGTGTTTTTACCAAAATTTCCATTTGAAATCGTCACTTCTGAAGCCTATCCCACCGACAGCTAGCGCAAAAAAAAAAGAAAAGAAAAACCGCAGCCTCTGGGCAACCGACGGCGCAGCAAAGGCGTCGCCATCGCGTTGTGCCCGAAATTCCTCTATACTCTGGCTACAGTGCACTAGAAGCCTTCTAGTATACTGTACTCTGGCGCTAAAAACGGCACGAACGACAAACGACTGCGGAAACGGAAACCCAGTCGCCTGTCAGTGATACCAGACTGCTGTGAGGTTTGATTCCGAAACCCCCCCCCCCCTCTCTCTCTCTCTCTCTCTCTCTCTCTCTCTCTCTCTCTATATATATATATATATATATATATATATATATATATATATATATATATATATATATATATATATATATTCTAGCTACCTAACCGAATGCGACAACTTGCTGTGGGATGCGTACGGTATGCATAGTTCAAGGTCAAAAATTTGACGTCATGTATAATGGCCTCCTTAATGTCATCTTTACCGCAATTTTCACTTTTGGACCGAGCGGCCGTGCTTGAAAGAAAAGGCCGTCTATACACTGCGTTAGGCATGTTTATCATAAGGTCTTTCTTTTTTTTTTTTGCGCATTACAGAAGTAACAAAAAAAAAGACAGATAATACAGACATAGAACGCCGACAACCGCTGTACGACTACGAAGACGGCAGGACGCAGACACCTTAATTCTTTCAGCCGACGTACGAAACAACCAAGAAACAAAAGCTCTTTCCGAAAGAAACGCCGAGAAAACGACCGCTGCGCTGACTGCAGCCTCACTCGGAACAACGGCTGCCCATATTTAGCAATTCAATGACGACCAATTTCGCATTCGGATCCTCAACTCTTCGCCATATCTTGTCCCCCGTGCGCAGCTCCGCGTCTTCTCTGTAGGTGCCGTCCATTCCCACCGCCACAACGTTAAAAAGCGCCAGCAGCTTATATAGAGGAATAAACATGACGCGCTCTTTATGGAAAATGCAACTGGACAGCGAGCTCTTGCGGATTACAGAGACATTAAATTTTTTTTTTTTTACCCCAGCAGGTCCAGCCAACTTTAAGAATAAAAGAGCGGTACAAAATGGTCTCCGTACAAATATTTGCCCGAAACCGTCAAGGACTTAACGGCGCGTACGTTTTTCATTAATGTACTGTACATTATATATATATATATATATATATATATATATATATATATATATATACGGGCGCGCGGGGGCTCCATCACGGCTTTACAGTGCTAAAAGAATGTGTGGCACTACGCGTATAGGGTCCAAGAGGTTTGTGCACTTAACCAGCCCGTGCCACAATAAACACGGTGCTTCGTTGGGCTACAGTTCTTTCATGCATGCTGACAGGTTCGGTCAGCTTATAACTTTGCACAAGAGAGACCGCGCTGAGTAACGGAATTTTATTGAGCGGAAGCAGTTGTTAGCCGTCGGTGTTTTCGTCACCAGTTGCTTTGCTGTCGTCCTCCGGCAAAGTTACGCCCGGGCGAACCTGCCACAGCATGCAGTCAATTAAGACTGCTGACGCGTAGAAATGCATAGTACCGAATTAATTAACGCCATAAGGGCCGATTTACGCTCGAGCCGCCCATCGCCGCAAGCCGCACCGCACGCTTGCGGTCGCGCGAAATATTGCACGTATCCAGCACTTGTGCAGAAATTACCATTTACACTGTGTGTACAGTGTATACCTTACACATTGTAAACCGAAATTTAAGCACAAGTGTTTGATACGTGCAATCTTTCGCGCGACCGCACGCGTGCGGTGCGGCTTGCGGCGATGGGCGGCTCGAGCGTAAATCGGCCCTAAACGCGCTCATGTCATGACGTGGCGCCACCACATCCCGATTGGCTGCGCCGCGGCACGTGCCCAATGACGCGCGCACTAGGCCACGCCTCTATAGTCACCCGGAACCGTGGAGGCGCCGTGGCGTCGGTGAAGCGTGGTCGTCTGGCAACCCGGAGGCGCGGGCTCGATTCCCACTTGGTCGAGAATTTACCGAATTTTATTTTCAAACGCATCAACTCACGGGCATCAGCTTTGCAGGAACGTTCCTGAGAAATTCGACGTGAAACCGAGCTTTTTTTCACGTTTTTTTTTTCTTTTTACTCCTTGCACCGTTGACCATTTTTGGTAACATCTTTTGGTCACGCCGACTACGACGGATTTTCACTCACGACGAATTTTCAGAAAAGTTTCGCACTAATAAATAAATAAATAAATAAATAAATAAATAAATAAACGTTAGCGGTAGGTCACAAACTGCAACAGCAAAGTCGAACACGACAGAAGAACGCCGTTTCCAAAGCGCCGTTTCCGGGTCTTGGCAAGGCTCTTTTTCGAGGATTGCTTACGCGCGAGGAAAAAAATTACCGACGATTACGTTACTTCCTAATGCGAAATTTGAGCGCAGCAAATAAGCTGTTTCACCTTTTCGATAGATTGAGGCAAAGAAATTGAGCAACACATGTATGCGCTATCACAGAATTTTTTTTTTATTTTTCAGAAAGAACTGGCAGATAATTTCGCAGTGGCGAACGGCAGCGGCAATTTCGGCTCGGGCGGTGCACATATACAGATCCGCCGCCACCGATCTGGCTCTCTGATTGCCACCGCACAGGGGTTGCATTGGAGGAGGAGCGAGACTCGCAGGAAGAGGGGGGAGGGGGCGGCGTGTAGACCCAGCGGCAAACGATGGGGGCAGAAGCGCGCGCAGCAAGCGTACAACACGATAAAGGGAGGAGGGAAGAGATAGCAGCGACTGACTGATGCCGCTGACGCCGATAGTGAGTCAACCCCAGCTGCGGAGTTGGTTTCAGGGACAACGCCGCCGATGCGGAACAGGGGGGGGAGGGGGGGGAGGGCGACGGTGTTCTATGCAGTCACGTTATCTTGACTCTCTAGCGGCGTCAGCGGCATCCAGCGGTATCAGTCGGTCGCTGCTAGCGCTGGGGGGATGAAAGGGGGGCGGAGCTGGTTACGAGGCCGACGACGACGCGAAACCCAGGAACGGACGCCAAAGAGCTGCGCTCTAAAAAAAAAAATCGCCACGACTTCGCCGACGTACACACATGCATGGCTGCTGAAGAGTCCCACGAGAAGGCCAGCTTGAAATGCTTTCGGCGTAGCCGTGTCAAGTAGACGGACGACTCGGATAAACGACACCACCTCCCACGCTGCACAAACACGAGTGAAACCAAGGTCGTAAAGAAAGAACGCGTGCTCTAGAGATGGTATTTCCAGGAGACATTTCCGAAATTAGCCCTGTCCTTTAAAGAAGGTGTTCCACATCTGCCATTTACGGTAAATGTATACGGACACAAATATGCGAGATAGTGATGCAGTTGGCCTCATACATATCGGAGGTTTCACGAAATGCCTTTGAAGATACTCAAAAAATGGGAGCAATTAGATTCTACGACAGAGGCGTACATTTGAAAGCGACTCGGTGCAGTAACTACAGGCACGTGTTTATCCAAACTAGGCCGATTAACTTTTTAACTAAAAGAGCCACGCGACTAGTCCCAATGGAGGACTTGAAGCGCGACATCTGAGGAGCTCGTAACCGTTTCCAGAACTGCAAAAAGTCGACGCTGCTTATTTTTTTTACACCGTAAGACAAGTTTGACACAGAATACGCACTGAAGAGCCGAAGGGCGTAACTGTCACGCCTTCGCTTCACGCGTGCCATATGCTGTTATCAACTGAGCTACGTCGGCGCCTTTTTCACATCCAGCTGTTGTTACACACACACACACACACACACACACGTGCGCGCGCGTCTCGTATGCACATACACACGTGTGTGCGTGTGTATGTGTTTGTGTAAGGCCTCTCGGTTCCGGCATTGAGGAAGCCTCACGCACGGGTCGCTCATTGGATTAGAGCCCGCTTTCATCATCGTTTTGTTTTTCCAGTGCAGAGCGAAAGCGAACGGCGAGATTGGACGGCGCGAAGCCGCACGAAGGACGCAGCCGGGCTTCAACTGCGCGCGTTTTCACTCGGTCGACGCGAGCGCGGTGCCTGTGGGCGGCCACGGATACCGGAACGCGCTACACGTTCACGGGAACGGCAGCGCCTACGGCGAGACCTATGCAGGGGGCACTGTAGATCGCAGCAAATCGCGCACTGCATCGTTATGCTGCCAATAAACGACACGTTCCGAGTTGTTTACTGGTGAACATGTGGCAGAAGCGACGCACCAAACCTTCTCTCCCAGGTTCGACGTGGTTGGCGTTGGCTGTGGGCTCGATCGATATTTCGACGGGTGCATTAATTTCTACACGAATTTTGTGTAGATGCGTGCGAAGGTTATAATTATCTGTGCGCCCATTGCAAGTACCAGCGCACGTGAGTGCTGTATACGAGTCCGACAAAGTGTAGGGCCAGTGAGTGCGCCACCTCATGTTCTGCATGATAAAAAAAAAACAATAAATTCCTACATAAAACGCGAACATATAAAGTTGGTCACAGGTAAGCATCTCTACAGCACACCGATCTCTTAATAGAAAAGGGCAGTGTATACACACTCAATTTTTCGATTTTTCTTAGGCGGTATATGTATGCGTATGTATATATGTAGCACTTAGGCGCGTGCTCACTCTTGGCCAGTCTTCCAGAATGGGTATGCGTACCACTGCATGTGACCCCCAAGAGGCACGGAATACTTAAATGTAGCCACGGGTATGTGCCGTACTTCTCGCCATTCACCGTAAAAGAATTTACACCCTTAGCGGCGAACAAGGGTGTAAATGTGTATATTTACACCTTTTGGGGGGGGGAGTAACTTATTTTACGGCGTTCGAATCCCTTCGACAAGCATCACACGTCGCCTCCGTCCTCGAGACGTCGCTGCTCAAGAAGCACCGTGCATCCGGCTGATACGCTGTTCCCATCTCGACGTGGATCGCAAGCGGTGCATAGTGCGGGAGCATAAAAATGAAGAGATTAGCGTTGTGACATCTGCGGAGGACGAACACAAACATTGTCCGAGACTGCACGTTGCGGAATAGGATGAAAGTGAACACGCATCGCCGCTAGTTGTGCATGCCGCATTTAATCACCCGCTTCACAGAGATTCCAAAATGTGCGCTGGTACTGCGCGCAATCTTTAAAGAGCCTTATTGGCAACCGGCTACATGATCGCTCTCTTTGCGCACTCCAACACTCCGAAGCACGATGCAGGTCCATTATATTGCTCCTTGGCAATACCTCAATACGCTTTCTTTCTTTATAGGGTTTCTTCCTTTAAAAAAATGGCCTATACTTCTGGCTTTTCTTCTTGACTGAAACTTAATTCCGTATACACGCGTGGAGCGCGTTTTCTGCTTCCGTCTCGCTACAGATCTGAATGCCATCGCCGATCGCTCTCGCCACTGACGATCCCCGTACACACGCAGTCACCCTCGTCGTATCCGTATTCGGCCGCCTTATTGTGCTTTTGCGCTTTCTGTTGCTTCCGTTAACTTTGCCGACGATTTCTCGCGCTTATGTGGCCTATGTATAGCCGCAGGCTGCCTGAGGTACTCCACAATCCCTTGTAAGCGCACAATACGGTAATATATATATGCCTAATAAAGAAAGGAGTATAACGGAGGCCCTCCCGGAGCGCGTGACGTCACACACGCGACCATCGCGCACAGGACGATCGACGCGCGCTCGCTCAACCACATCTCCAAAGCAAAACGCCAGAGCACCCACGACGCGTCGAGTGAGACGTGACAGCGACACTGTGAAAGCGGCTGCCCCCTCGTGAAAGCGCGCGCACGGGCCGATAGAGCTTGCACACGGCGGGACGCTCGCAGTAGCTCGCGTTCTGTATAGCGAGGCACGCGCCACTGCGCGAAACGCTGCTTGCGGCGCATTTATTTCACGGTACATGTCGCGCGACGGTACACACACGCGCGCGCGCACACACGCTCCGAGTCCGCATCTGAGACAAGGTCGCGACGTTTCTTCGCTCCGCATCGCCTCGGCGAAACGCGAAGGGCGTGCCGTAGCTTTCCGCACAATCGCGCGTCGACACCGGATCGAATGACGCGAACGTCTTCACCACGGTGTCAGAATATTATGACACCGTGATCTTCACAGACGATCGGCGCGAACAGCGAAGGCTACAACAACAGGGACACTCGTGGTATCATATAGTGCGCCACGCGTGAAAGAAGAGTGCGCGCATACCTCGGTGTAACATTTCGCGCCGCAACGTATGACGTAATTATTACCTGGAACGCGGTGCAGATCTCAACCTACATTCACGAGCCAAGGAGCGGAGCTATAGTGACACGTTTTTTTCGAACAGTGGATACCCCGGCGCACCGCTCACAAAGATGCGCACGATGTAATATGCGATTTGAACGTAACATTACCTCCACAAGTAGTAAGTTATCACTGAAGCACGTGAAGTATTTCGCATGAAGGCGTCGTGGATAAAAAAGAAAGAAACAAAAAATAAAACAGGCAGGTTTTTTTTTTTTCCCTTAAGGGCGAAGCACTGACAGCGCAAGCAAGTCTTACGGCACATTCAATTGGGCGAAAAAAGGAGCACTCTCAGAAGCGTCCCCGAAGCGCTCCCTCGGGTGCAGCTACGTTCCAAGTGGGCGAACAACAGGAACGCTGTGTTCGGCTGACGCAACGGGGGCAGTTCGGCGACGCCGAGAACGGTCGAGGGCCGTTCGAACTGCTTCCGCGGGAGAAGCAGGGTTCGAAGGAAGTCAACGTGGCGCAATCGCTTCGTACATACTTTTTTTTTTTATGCGAAGCATATTACTAGAGCTCAACCCAGCTCCTCAGGCGCGGCGGTGTCGCCCTTAATACCACGTCACACCGTGACGTCATGACAGAGGAGAAACGGGGCTCCAACTCGCGCCGTCGCTCGCGGCGTCGCCCCCCGCATCGGACGCGGTGAGCGTCGAGCAACGCAGCGTTCGGTGCGACAACGAAATGTGCGCCTGAGCAAGCGCCGCACGCCTGAGCCGACGCCGACGACACCGGCTTTTCTGCGACACGAGCTCCTTAACGCTGTCGCGTTAAAATAAAGGCTAGTATGCTTCGCATCCTGGGCTTAACCTTAGCTAAGCCACAGCCAGTTTTTTTCTGTTGCGTTTCGATCGTCTTGACATTGTTGTGCCACACGCAATGTGGCATCGAGGCAACAGGCGCCATCCCCCCCCCCCTCCTCGCCGCCCCTCACCAACTCGTTCCTCTCTGAAGTGGTGGTTGCCCTTGCGAGAACCTGCAAGGTGGCACGACACTGCCGAACTCTTTCCGTGGGTCGAAGTGAGGAGTCCGGAGGCACAGAGCACCGCGACGTAATTCAGTGGCAGCCTTCAGAAGTCCACACAACTGCCGAACCCTTGCCGTGGAGTCCGGTGGTATGCAGCATGAACTTCTCCCGCGACGAAAGAGGAGAGGGACGCGTTTGACCTCAGCACCCGCCTCGCCTTCGCCCCGTTCCTGCCAAAGGGATTTAAGGCAGAACCGGCCCCATTTTTATAGACAGAGTCGCTGCCAGTCGCCCCGTCGGTGTGGTACGCTGTTCGGCACCGCCTATACCTGCATATGCGCGATCTTCTATCTGTAAAGCTTTCCGTTTCCTCTCTGCTCCAAGAGTCCGTCCCTCGTCCTCCACCCCCAAGTTGCAACAGTATGTATGGACCTTGGCTTTGGTTCAGTGTGCCCCAGCAATGGCGGCTGAGAAGCGAAGTTAATTCACCGCGAGAAGTTAAACAAAAATTGGAGGACGCTTAAGCTTCGCCTTCAAGAGTGGAACACGACAGCGTTCCTGTCAACCCGCCAAGGGGTGTAAGACAATGGGCTATGGCGCAGCGACTACGCGCCCCGCATCGGACGCGGTGAGCGTCGAGCAACGCAGCGTTCGGCGCGGCAACGAAATGTGCGCCTGAGCAAGCGATGCACGCCTGAGCCTTTTAAACAGCTCGTTTCTAAGGCAACACCGCATTCACTAGACGCGCTTTTGTACCGCTTTGAAGCATCGAACCCGTGGCTGAGTGGTAGCGCCTCGGTCTCACACTCCGGAGACCCTGGTTCGATTCCCACCCAGCCCATCTTGCAAGTTGTTTTTTATTCATGAAGTGCCTGCAGGGATTTATTGCTCACGGCCAACGCCGCCGACACCGACGCCGACGACACCGGCTTTTCTGCGACACGAGCTCCTTAACGCTGTCGCGTTAATACGTGACACACCTTCTCACTCGCAGCTGCTCTCGGGGCGCACGGAACCAACACCACATAGAGGGTGTTGACGGAACGCTTCAACTACATATCGAGGAGCAAGCAGTGGACCGTACTGTCTGCCTCCGCTCTCTTTCTGCCAAGGCCTTGGTTAAGGTCACGCCAGAACTCCTCGCACGGTGCTCTGACTATACGCGGGTGCGCCCTTAAAGGCTTTTCAGCATGGAGGAAGGAAAAAGATAGGAGGGAGCATTACGTCACGCAACCAGCCTTGGCAAGCGAACGCTCCGCGAAGCCACAGTGGTGGCCCAACGCGTCACCTCTCGCGTCGAGATCACGGCGGAAATTCGAGATTTGCCGAGACGTTTGGCTACCGGTAGTTTATACTCGGTGCGCGCTCGGCCGGCAGCTGCTCAGATGGAGGCCTCCGTGGCTGCTCTGCCTGTGTCTCCGGTCGCATTCTTCTCTGGATGCTTGTTTCGCTTTGGTTGTTTCCTGCAAGGCATGTGTTGCGCGCTTTTGGCGAGTTGTGAGAGGTTCACAATCCAACGTCAGCGCATTTAGGCTACAGCTTATATACTTCGGCCGAAGTAAACAGACCGTTGTGAGCGATAAGAAGCGATGCGTATGCGTCAGATTTTTGACCGAGGCCTTGCCCTTGTGTACTTTTCCCTGCTAAGCGAGCTTTACTGCTATGTATTGTCGCTAGGTCAGTGGCACCTTACGCATGAGGGTTTACATGCATGCGATTGATAGCATTGCGGGAGCGGTGTCATCCTTGCAGGCCAAGCGCGGTCGAGCTTATTGCCTCAGATGACGCCGACTCCCGCAAGAAACGGTGAGTTGTCAATTTATCTGCTCCCAATAAAAGCAGCAGCAACTGCGAACAGCGCTTGTTCCAGCTTTTAGTGTTTGAGACCCACATACGGCCGGGCTACGCGGTCTTCCCTATTAGAGGCTCGATTGCGCAACATTTGGACGACACACACAGAAGAGAAACGCACACCCTATGTTCTCAAGCGCTGACCCCGCTTCGAACACTGCGTACTGCGAACACGGACAAGCGGCAGGTCATCGGACGCGTGCGATCTTATTACAAAAAATTATGGGGTTTTACGTGAGAAAACTACGCTCTCATTATGAGGCACGCCGCAGTTTTGCGCCACCCGGAGCTCTACGCCACCCATAATTTGCGCCACCCGGAGTTCTTCAACGTGCACCTGAATCTAAGCACACGGGTGCTTTCGCATTTCGCCCCCGTCGAAACGCGGCCGCCGAGGTCGGGATTCGATCTCGCAATCTCGCGCTTTCCGGACCAAAACCATACCCACTAAGCAACTGTTGTATACTGATATCGCGTGTCACACTACATTTTCATGATAATCGCTTATCGGCCACGCGAGCAGCAGTCGGCAGATCACATGTTCATCACCCTATAAAAAAGGGCACGGCATCAATAAACGTTGTCTGTTCCACCCTGGCGTCCGGCTGATACGCTACAGCAACCACGGCGGGTAAAACATAACGTGCATATCGGCGAACGAAAGAGAAAGGTGCACTCCAACTCGTATAAACTAAACTTTGCTTTATCCCTCACACGAAAACTGACCAGCTTACAAGACAATTTTTAGCCTCTCGTTATAAGTGAACGACATGCGTGCTTATACAGCTTCTGAAATGAGAACAGACATTACTGTGCAATTCACTGCAACACGAACGGCAGCGTACACTTGCCGCAAAAGCCGTCAGCAGTCTGTAGCAACGCCGCGCACCTTTCGTGTAGAGGCCTGCAACATTTCTTGCCCTCAACTTCGGACACGCAATTGAGAGGCATCCTCTCTGATGCGGCTCGCCAAACGGACACGCATAGCGCAGCACCGCGATTCGACGCCGCAATCCAGAAACTCCAGCGCGGCATTAGGCGAAAGTGCCGCGGTGGTAGCCATGTTTTTTTTTGTTTGTTTGTTTATCTGAAGAGTTTCGAATGGCTTTGAATGTGTATAGGGGAAAAAAAAAAAAAACCAACCGGGAGTACTAAAACCTACCGCGCGCTCTGACGTTTTTACCACGCGTTGGGCCGCCATATCGGCTTCAATTGCGTTGCGGCATGCATGCTCCCTCCTGTTATTTCCTTCCTCCGTGGTTTTCACGCACCAGATGTAATTACACACTACATGGCGCCACTGCGCTGCCCGTAAAGAGTGAATTACATCACTTTCAAATTGTGAGTACCAAAATTGTTTCCCAGCTTTCTTTCTTTTTTTTCACCGCCTGAGAAGAGTTAAGATGAAAGGCATGTGCCGCGAATAATATGTACATTACTTTTGCTTGCCATTCTCGAAAACCTAAGGAATAATTCAGTCACGAATATAAGACCTGGCTTGGGCAACTTTAGTAACAATAGCTTAGCAGCAATAGTATTGCATACATACATTGCATATATATGCGGCACAAATGTATAGCACACATCTTCATAAGTATGTATACGGAACATTGTGGCGACGCCGACGGCGAAAATTCGCAGGAGTGTTCACACACCAATGATATCGCAAAAAAAAAAGACTGCACTACGCCAAAAGCGTGAACCGAGATCACATGTGCACGACCGCACTATACTCGCACATTGTAGCATTGTTGCACGACGTACGGCATGTCGCAACCACGTCCAGACGGACAGGCACGATGTGAGGGAGTGTCGATCGGGTTCGGAAATGAGCAAACAGTGCAATCAACGTCCCCCCTTTCCTCTTTACTTCTTTAAGGCTGTTAACCCAACACTGTGGACAGGAAACAGAGAATCACGCGGTACGCAGAGCGCGCACATTTTATACGGACGCGTGCTTGCGCGATCACACAGCAGCGAACGAGAAATGCACCGTAAACCGAACAACGTATATACGGAAAATTAATAAACCGCACGTTCGCGTGGGACGATTCACAGCGTCATCGATGTGCAGACGAACGAGCGACTGCCGGCGAGCAATCGGAGGCGTCCAAGCGCCACAATCCATAAGCACGGACGCCAAGGCTACTGCCACTTCTGCTTGGCTCGTCTTTCCCAATTACATGTGCCGCGCTGCAGTCCACGCAGTGCGTCATACGCGCCGCATCTGTCTGTCTGCGGGTACGTGCGTAGGGGAGGGGGAGGGGAAGGCCTATACAGTCTTCCAGGATCCGTGGTGATGCCTTGCGCGCAGACAATTACACTCTGGGATGCGGACAAAGCTTTGTACTTCTGCAGTATACGCGTTGCAATGTGGATGAGTTCCGATTCATGTGTGTTTTTAGTTTTTCTTGTACTTGTATAATATGCAAGGCGTTTCTCAACATATACGTGCGTCACAATGGGTGTGTATGCCTTAGCGAAATATGAAATCCTTTGTCTCGCGACGGGTATTGAACTCCTTTTCTTCCCTACACTGAGAATGCGACGGAATGAGTGCGGCGCGCCTTTCAATGAATGTATATTCCTGGAGAGAACTTTTTTTTTTTTTGTCTGTGTGAGAAGGACCTCGTCGTAATAAGGCAGATAAATAGAGACCGCAGTGATTGCGCCCGCATCCACCCTGATTTGTCGTTTGCTGTTCGGCGTAACTTGTATACACTCCATAAACAGAAACACCGCGTGAGATTAAAGTTGCGCACCCTTGCGCGCTACGTAAACGTAAATAGTGAATGAGATGGCACGTTGCACAAGATGAAAATAACCACAAATGTACGCATCGCATTCAGTTGCATAAAGCATATTATTAAACCCGCTTCAGTAAAGCTTCGCCTCAGGTAAATAAATGGCAATATGTGCGCTGGATCGTCTTCGGTTTCTTTTTCTTCTTTTTTTTTTCTGGCGCTGTTCGCGCGCGGTGCCGCAAGTCACGTTCTTTGTCACGGCTAATTTATTTATTTATTTATTTATACTGCACTCCGTTGGGTTATATAGCAGGAGTGAACTATATAAGCGTTAAAAAAGATCACTGAATCCAAATGACGCGAAAGCAACTGAAACCGCACCAGAGTACAATATTACTATAACATCTGGACGCAAAAAAAGCAAGCGAATAAACTGGGCTAAAAATATAAAGATTGGCAGTCACTTTAGCACACGCCAAAGAGGGTGAAGGCGAAAGCCTGCGGAAATACATTCATTAAATTACTTGACATTCTCATTGCAATGCGTTGTGACTTGCTATTACTCGTTTTCTCCCACCAAAGGTCGCGGGCTCGACTCCCACCGATTGTCGAGCGTTCGAGTGCCAGAATTAACTCCATCTCAATTAACATTGCCCTTTCTTTTTTGCATATTGAGCGGCACTGGAGCCAGCTGTGCAAGAAGACGCGCGCGCGAGAAGTGGCACGAGCGCGCGCGTCGCCGCGAGCCGAACTCACGCGACTTTTCTGCACACCGCACGCCGCGTTTTCAAGGCCACCGTCTGACGAGGCATTCAAGGCTTCAGCCTCAAAAGAAAAGATTCCCAGTCGTACATTTTAGCACTACGCTAGAGTTTTTAGGGATTCTGACAACGGCTCTTGGACAACGTGCATATAGTATCTCATTGTACCGTAACATAATCACCCGCCCCCTACCTTTCCCTGTATTTCCCACTTCCCCATTCCCCAGTGAGGAGTAGCAGGCTAGAGACACGCTCTCCAGGCCGACCTTTCCTCCTTTCTCCTCATTAAAATCTACTCCTCCTGACAACGGCTTAGATTGCAACATAGGCGTTGGATCTGCGTAATTTTGTTTCCGTACACATAATGTTCAACGGCGTCGCTGGTATATATACAGCGGCAAGCTATAGCGGCACAGGCAACTGACTGGAGCCCGCGCCTTCGTGCTTGCAACACGCGCAGAGCTGCTGTCGCACGTATAGTATGCACCTACACGTGAACACGTGTAGGAGAGAAGACGCCACGACAAAACGACGTCGGCGAGCACGGGAAGGGGCGACATCGCGTCAACATTCCCGACAGTGGTCGCGCGACCCGCCGGGAGGCCGTCGTCAACGGAAGCAGCGGACACTCGAAACTCGCTCGGATCACACACCGGGCTCCTTCAGAAAAAGACGTATCGAAGGACCCCCATTGTACTTTGGCCATCCCACGGGGGCTTCGCGGCCAAACTCGTGAGCGTCAAGGCCCGTTCGTTGCCTCATCAGAATCCCGCGATGATCTGTGCAGACGGGCAGCGACGAATAATCAGGGGTGCGATCGGAGATCGTCGTTCGGCGCGTTCGTTCGGTAAAGGCCGGTACACACGACGGACCGAATTGCTTTTTTTTTGGACCGCGGTACGCGCACCACGCGATAAGACGTCACCAGTTCGTGTAAATAGGACGATAGGACGATCCATCGTGTGGATCGGCCTGCGGGCCGATCCACACGATGGATCAAATCTGCGGGCCGATCGGTCACGTGATGCGACGTCGAGGCAGCAGCAGGTCTGTCTGACAGGCACCAACAACGGCGTCGACAACTACAATAACTATAGTCAGCCCCAAGCAACTCATTCCCAAATTCCTGCATATACGCATATAGCGACAGTCACGCATAAGCGTGTGTCCCAGGTAACGTCAGCCAAGTTGTTCAACAAAAAAAAAAATAATTTATTTAGAGAACACGGTGCAGGATACAATTACAAAACTTGCAGTGATCGGTTGTTAGAGATCTGACGACCGAACACCGTAGGTCTCAAAATCGTACCTTGAACCATGTTCAATTTTATTTCTCGTTGAACAGCTCGGCTAACGTTGAGCTGGGAGACCCTATAACATATAGCCTTAGTCAGAATAAGGACCGTCGGTCGGTGAGAGCGCTCCATGTGAGACACGCGAAAGCTCCCACTTAAATCCCAGCCGCCTGAATTCCGTAATTTTTGGCATTTGGTGACAAACTGCATCGGCTCGTTTACAAAGCTGCGTACACAGCTGCCGTACCGAAGTACATGTGCCGAAGTAGAACAGTTATAGGCGTCCGCTCGCGCAACATTCTTACATTCTTTATTTTTTTTTCTTTTTTAAGCGCAGTTGGGAACTTCGAACGAATTTTTATTCCTTTCTCGTTACTAAGAGAACGTGCTATATTTAGAGAAGTCGATTTACAAATCGCTATAGGAGAAGGGCGGACAAGAAAAAGGCGCTTTCCTTATAGGGAGTATGCACGTGACGTCATCGAATGCCATTTTGTTGTGCTGCTGGAGACAAGCGCATGGAGCCAAAGCTCAGCTTTGCGCCGTGCTGGCTGTGCAACAATATGGCTGCTTCGATGACGTCAGTGCATAGCCCCCATAGTCAAAAAAAAAAAAGAAGCAGCAGCGATATATGCAAGGGCGGTGTCTCCACCGGTGTACACGAGGATCGGCGACACGCGGAAGTCATGTGGAAGCTATGCTCCATCCGGTCAATTGGGTGCATCACGGCGAAAGCTACTGACGCCGCCAGCCAATCGGAATCGAGAACCGGGAGGGGATCGTCGTAAGCGCGACGACACGCACGCAGCCGAACGGAGGGATCGGTACAACGCGCATTGGTCGAGCCCCCCGCTTCATTCTCTGTGGAACGGGGCAGCCGGTCCTCGTCAGCGATTGGCTGACGTCACGTCGGCCATTACTGGCGAACCGCTCGCTTGCGGTGCGGCGTGCGGCCATGGGCGGTTTGAGCGTACCTGCAGCCTTCTCTCCAGTGCACGCATTTTGCGAACGATCCAGTTGGGCGGAGGCGCGCGGAGCGTCGCGTTCTCTTTCTATGTGCCCATATTCACGTGTCGTTAAGACTTTCTACGTGTGTCAGTGTTTCGATGAGACCAAGGGGGGCACGTATTTAATGCAACGTTTGCTGCGCCCAATGCTACCACTCCACCACATGGTGGTGTACTCGTGCAGGGATATTATTCATGCGCGCCCGCTCTTCCGAACCACGCACGCTCGATCGAGACCTGCGCTTTCCAGCACTCATTCTTTCTTTTTTTATTTTTAATGATACGTTAACGGATACAGCGCAGACACCAATTACACCCGCGGGCACTCGTGCAGAAAGAAATCAGTTCTCGCACCGGCGCGAGCGGGAGCTGCCATTAGAACTGATCGGCAACGAACGGTCTGAGAAATTCTCGAACTGCATAGAAAGTTTTCGAGGGCTCTTTCCGCGCCAGAAACGGTCCAAGCGCGAGTAATTACTTCCAAATCCAAGACGATCACAATGACGCGCCGGCGCTGTGGCTTAAGCGGCACCGGTAATTTCCCGAGCGGGTAATCATAATTATCTCGCCAACAAAATCAATAAACAGATTTCGAAAAGAACGCTCTATCGGTCTAAAGTGATTTGTCGTCGCTAATGTATAGTGACGATGACGAATATATTGGCAATGGAACAAGAGTTCAGGATCGCCAGTCAGCCTCTATTGAGTATGTGGAGGAGTACGTTTACCTAGGTCAACTAATCATACATAACCCTGATCATGAGATGGAAATTAATAGAAGAATAAAAATGGATTGGATCGCATACGGCAGACATTACCAGCTCCTTACTGGAAGAATACCATTATTATTGAAAAGGAAGGTGTACAATCAGTGCATTTTACCGGTGCTGACATGTGGGGCAGAGACTTGGAGACTGACAAAGAAGCTTGAGAACAAGTTAAGGACCGCGCAAAGAGCAATGTAACGAAGAATGCTAGGCATAACGTTAAGAAACAGAAAGAGAGCGGTTTGGGTCAGAGAGCAAACGTGTACAGCCGATATTCTAATTGACATTAAGAGGGGGGAAAAATGGAGCTGGGCAGGTCATGCAATGCGCGCGTTAGATAAGCGGTGGACCATTAGGATTACCGAAAAGGTGCCGAGAGTAGGGAAGCGCAGTCGAGGACGGCGGAAGAATATAGGATAATGGTGTGAGTAAATTAAGAAATTCGCAGGTGCTAGCAAAAATCGGTCGACGCAGGACAGGCGTAATTGGAGACCGCAGGGAGAGGACCTCGTCCTGCACTGGGCATAAAACAGGCTGATGATGATGATGATGATGATGTACAGTGCCCATTTAAGGGGGCCCTGAAACATTTTTTCGCCCTAACTAATCATACAGTGGCCTCGCTATTAAAGGACGCGCGTCGTCTCACGAATTTCATACCGCGAAATTTTTTTCGAATCCTTCAACTATCACCGATGCGCGGCTTTGTCTTTTTCGTCTCCGCCAGCGGATTCGAAGCTACACACAGCGGAGCAGCCGAGAGGGCAAACACCCGGCCACAAGTAGAGTGACGCGGCATCCCGTGGCGAACCGCGCGGTGGACTGTATACGATACACACAACGCACCGCGGCGATCTCGGAGGCCACGCACATCGGAGGCAGCTAGGCCCAGTTCAAAGATGAAATTCAGTTCAAAGGGCAAAATTCAGTTTAAAAGGGCAAGGCTCCCTCGTGACTCAACCAATTCGGGAGCCAAATCCACAACGCTTTCCATTCGTATATAAGCATACTTTGCACGATGCATGTTTAGGTTCTGGGTGCTGGCATTTGCTCTGGCGAACAATTGTAGCGCAAGGGTCGCTTGCGAATACGGGCACAAATGAAAAGAAATGAAAAGGTTATGCGTACACTCGGTGTACGCATAACCTTCGGCGAAGTCAAAGAACTCGCGCGTGAAGTAGAACAAGCGTCGAAACGACCGAAAACCAAGCGTGCGAAGAAAACGTGGGCGGAATCGCGGGCGCGTCACACGTAGAGGCGCCCAAATTCGCGACCTTCGAGAGTTGTGGGTGTTTCCGCCACGGCCCCGGCGTGGAACGTTTCTTAATCACGCCGTTTGTTACCCGTCTGCATCGGAAATGCGGAAGAAGAGCACAAACATAATTAGGTTGACGGTCGCTCGCCCCAGCACAGTGTTCGGACGCCTGCCGGCACTGTCCCGGGGGAAGTGTAAACGGCCTCACCGGCGCAACCGTCGCACTCTACGATCGTTACCACGCTTTCACATGACGTCGCGTACGAGCAGTCTGCCTCCGTGGAAGCAAGCGCACGCAAACGTTACTCGCACGCACACACGCGAGATGCGACGGGCGCCGGCACGCGGTCCTGCCGGTGACAAGAAAGGCGCAACGCGCGCGAGGAGGAGGAGGCCCTCCCCTCCTCCCGCCGATCGATTCCCGAACCGGGAAGAATCCATTTCGGGAAACCCGGGTGCGTGCCCGCGTCGGATCGCGGCGCAGCTGCGGGCGGCGGATCCGCGCCGCAGCACGTGTGCGGCGTGGCTGCCATGCAGGGGGAGGGCGCATCGAGCAACCGAAAGATATGCCACCCCCCTCTCCCCCTCCCCCTCTTCCGTGCGCCTCCCGCGCGCACGAGCGACGCCGACGACAGCGCAAACTGCCCGCCGGCACGCTCCTGGGACGTTACCCGCGAGACGTTCGATGCCTGCAACTGCGTGCAATTTAGCATCCTGCGAGCCCCTCTGCCGCATGCGCGCATACGGACGCAAAGCGGTGCAAAAGCCGGCTTCCTTAAAAGAATAGAACGCTGAATGGAATTTGCGCCGGCTGTAATCGCGCCACAGGCACACGCCCGCCGAGATCGCAATGCTGCGTCTATACACGCACTGTCGGCGGTCGAGGTGTATAGTCCACGCCCCAGCATGCCACGACTTTCTCGCCGCTGTCTCGGCCACGAGCGCAATGCGCATCGCAGTTACGGAATAATGGAACATCCGAGCAACACCGCTTCTTGCCCTGCCTCCCGATGAGGCACGCTCAAAGCCGCACTACCGGTGTTGCGACGTTTAAAATGGCAGCAAGCGACGCCCTTGCGGCGGAGCGTTAAGAGCACCGATTACACTATATAGGCATTCACGATTATCCTGCCGCAGATGCTATACGCGCAGCTGCCAGTAGCTCTTGCTTCCGGTTGAACTCAAAACGTCGCACGGTGGCACCCCCAGCGCCGCTGCATACGTCTACGTCTCGGGTACTCCGCAAGCGGCAATACTTTACGCTGAGGAGCTAAAGCTCTTCGCGAAGAACATAAACGTGCTATATACGATGCGCTCGCAAAAGTACAGTTCCCGAGGCAATGCGGGAGCGCGACGGAATCCCACGGGAGAACACTGGGCGCACGCCCGAAGGATTCGAACCCGGAGCCTTCGCAGCTGCATCGCCACGTCTCGGCAACGGCGTGCTCGGTGTCAACGCGGCAAGTACGCGGCGTCCGGTATTCCGAGGGTCGCACAAAAACCGCCCGTGTACCGGGCATTAGGGTGCACGTTAGATAATTAACTCGGGCTAGTCAAAATTAACCGGGAGTCCACCCCGCTGCGGCGCGCCTCATATTCAAATCGAATAATTAAATTTTTTTACGAGGTGCGCACGCAGTGAGAACGTACAGAAATAAAGAATTAGATAGATTGCGATCGATATATTACAGTGAGCATAATTAAGAACAAAACATTCTTTTCAGAAAATATATAAACTATAGGTACTAGACAGACACGCTTATAACCATGGCCATCGGTGTATATAGAGGGAAATTCCGCATTGGGCTAGTTGGTTAGAGATAACTGAAACCATTGCGCAAGACGATGGAACGGGACTTGTGCGAGCAAACAAAACACTCGGTTGTCGTGTCTGGTTTTCTCGCACAGGTCATGTCCCTTCGTCGCCTTGCGCAACAGCTTTAATTACAATGTATTTCACTGAAACAGTGTCGAATCGACTGTCCCTACGATATCTCTTCCAAATAATGTTCGGTCTGAATCGTTACTGTATGAATCCTCTTCCTTTTTAAATGCAATCGTCTATTCGTCTGCAGCTGATATTATTTCATAACGCAATATCCTTCGTTACCAGTCCTTACTACGCATATGCGTTTCATCTTAGTAATTGTTATTAAGGCCATAAACGGCTCATGGCACGAAAAATCCGGTGTCTGGCGTTATGGCATCAAAAGTGGCACCCAAGTTCACAGGGCGTCGAACCCACTATCAGATGTGGGTGAAGCGGCCATATCTCCAAGCTGGATTCCAACTGACATCGTGAAGGTCGGGAGTTGAACGCACTGCACTTGCTGTTAATTAAGGCGACGTTAATTAAGGCACGTTTAAGATGTAGTTAATTAGGGAACTCGAACCAGCGACCTTTGGTGGGAGAAAACAAGTAACAGGAAGTAACCACGCATTAGAACGAGAAACGACAAGTGATGTAGTGAATGTCTCGCGAGCTGGCAGGCTTTCGTATATTCATCCTCTTTAGCGTACGCCAAAAATTGGGCTGCTGAGCACGAGGTCGCGGGATCGAATCCCGGCCGCGGCGGTCGTATTTCGATGGGGGCGAAATGCGAAAACACCCGTGTGCTTAGATTTAGGTGCACGTTAAAGAACTCCAGGTGGTCGAAATGTCCGGAGTCCTCCACTACGGCGTGCCTCATAATCAAAAAGTGGTTTTGGCACGTAAAACCCCATATTTTCTTTTTTTAGCGTACGCTAAAAGTGACTGCCAATTTTTATCTGCGCGTTTCCTAGAACCTCCCGATTAACTAAGGGAAAACAACGAGACATTCACCCGATCGTAGCAATTGCTACCAAGGAAATCCACACGAATCACGATTGGGTGGATTGGGTGGATTCCGGTAAACGGGAGCGGTTTGTGCGGTTTGCCGGATTCGCGGGGGCGTAAACATGAGCGGCCAGAGTGGTGCAGCCGCCTGGTAGCGTAGAGTTCAACCCGACAAACACAGAGTTAAAACTGCAGTAACCCACTATATCCTGCTTCGCTAATGGTGCAAATTTACGGCAGCGGCGTAATTGTGAACACGATTACGCCACTGTCGAAAATTTACACAAGCAGGTAAGCAGAATATAATAATTAGGTTTGTGTTTGTGTGGTTGAGCTTTGCGCCACCAGCTGGCGCCACCAATCTGGCCGCTCACGTTTACGCCCCCGCTAAACCGGCAAACCACCCGCGCTTGCCGGAATACCGGACACGCTAAAACTTCTCGCCACCTTGCGGGTTTCTGCAGAACTATTACGTCAAACCTCCCGATTGGTGGCCACTGTCCCGTTTGCGAGTCCGCGCCACGTTTAAGGCGCATCATAATCGTCGCCGCCGCGTAATAACGCCACCGTTTGTTCCCACGCTGGACGAATATCCGTCACGCAGGCGATCGCCAGACGCAGACGACACCCGCGGCGCCGTCCCGCAAATTGCCTTCTGCAGCGTATACTCTCGTCCCAGACAGAACAAAGCATCCGCGCCTGGCCGAGCCCGATTTCGCGCTCCTAAATTTAGGTATACGAGCCTCGCGGAACGAGCATCATCCCCCCCCCCCCTCCCCGGCACCTCCTCTTCTACCGTTCACCGTTCAGAACCGTGAATTACTTAACCACGTCTGCGAGGACGTGGACACACACGCACGCGCGGAATATATATATACGGCGAGCCGGCCCAGAAAAGCTGGAGAAACGACCGACTGGGAGGGGGGTCTATCTCAAACAACCCGCAGGTTGTCCTTCCTTTCTCTCCACGGCGACTTTTGCTCAAGGTTCGCCTGGCGTACAGTGTACGCGCACACGGAGAACCGCGGCCGTCGTCATCAACGCCCGCGGCGCCTCTCGCGTAGCGGCGCGCCTCGCTTTAGTAAACGGCGCGTATATACGGTGGGGCAAATGAGGGGCGAGTAACGCGCTAACGAGGCCGTCGTCAGAGCGGTCTGCGCTCGGCGCCTCGGAATAGCAACGGCGCCTCTTCGGGGTTCCCTCGGCGCCCTCCCTTCCGGTCCGCTTCTCCGCCACGCACGGCGGTGGCGATGGGCAGCCGAGCTCGGACGCTATAAAGGTGAGAGAGAGAGACTTCACGCGGGAGTCGCTCCGCGAGGCGGCTTAGTATATGGTCGTGCCTATACTGTTGTCATTAGATACAGAGTATCCTACTGAAATTGCGTGCTCGCGGACAACGTTCTGCGGCAACGAATGGAAAGCGACGGGGTGGAGTGTTTGCGCTCTCCTCACGCCGTTTTCTCGCGGTGCCTGAATCATACGCGTAGCGGCGAGTGAGATGGCGAGCTCGCGTTGATGCGCTCGAAACACGCCAACTAATTATGTTCAGCCAAATTACGGGGCTTAAAAACGACCCCGAGCAAGTGGTGACACTATGAGAGACATGGTGTGAGGGAAACCGTTTCGGACCGCCCTTTAACCACGAAGCAACATTTTTGTTCATTCGTTTTTTTTTAGCTTATTAGAAGTATCTTTAAGAACAACAATCAATTTTACTTTTTTTTTTAATGCCACTACACTCGCACCCGACGCACAGTCTCCGAGATAGGGTAAATTGAACAGGGGAAAATAAAGAGAAAGATAATAATAAAATCTAAAGCAGACATCGTTCTATTTTATTTTATTTTAAGACAAAAATGTCGCTTCAGGCATGCTTGCATCTTTGTAATTGGTCGTCTTGAACATAATATCTCTTGCGACAAGCATATATGTACGACAACAATGAATTTAACCTCTTGGACACCACTCGACTGCTCTCATATATCCTCCCGCGCAATGCAAGTAGTCGAGAACATGAAAGCCTGCCCTCACGGTTATTCGTCAACCGGAGGTCATGCGCGGCACTAAACACCAGTATGGCAATGATTTACGCCGCCGAGGAAAACTTCGCGCCAACTCCAATTATTGCGCAGAGTTAAAGAAATTAAGGAATTCCCGCGGCGCCAGTAAATTACACAAAACCGAAGGCAAATAAGTTGCGGTTTCACTCAACTAAGTGCGCGCCTTGAAATCACGTGGTCCCGGCGTCCCTAGACAGTTACCACACGTTTTCGCTCTTCCGGGTGCAAGCTGCAGGCAGGACGCGAAATCTCTGCGGCTCAATTTCGTCGCTGACAGCTCATAATGACGGAACATCCCACAAAACGAGTTATAACACGCATACACTGACAGAGCAACGGAACGTATCATTTAAAAAAGTGACAAAACACTTCTAGCACACGGCTGTATGCATCCTATACAGCGCTCGATGGCAGGGACATATACGCACTGCATTACGGGTTCACGCTACGGATACCGTACATTATAGCGTTCTCTTTTCTGGTGCTTCATAGCATCATTGCGTGTTTTTGTTCTTTGCTCGTCAGATGCCCCGACTCCAAATCAAATTTCGCAATTTTACGGATCATACGGTCGCACCAAAATAAATAGTAATCTTCCTACACGCATCAGTACGACATAATAATAATAATAATAATAATAATAATAATAATAATAATAATAATAATAATAATAATAATAATAATAATGCCTACAGAGCGACGGTCACCGACAAGCGTGTAAGTGTACACTGCAGTTGTAACCTACGCAGCCTACTGCATCTGCGACAGCAGCCAATTCGATTTCTTGTCATTTAAGTTTAGAGCAATCTAACCACCAAAGCGCCACGCACTGCCCCACTACGGGCATCAATGAATAAAAGCAGCTCAAAAGAAAAAAGAAAAAGAAACAGTCGGGCAGAATATGAGCCATGTGAAGTAAAAAAAATTGCACGCAGGGACGACGATAGAAGCACTGACCGCGGCTTGAGGGAGGCGCGGTCCGAAAGGCGGTGAATTCGACGACGTATTCGGAAAGCCAATTGACGTGGCCGTCTGTATAGCCTCTCACTAAACGAGTCGCAAAGCCAGGGTTTCGCGGAGTCCTGCCAGGATAACGCGGCGATCCGCCCACCCACACACGTCATTACCCCGGGCGGTCGAGAACGGCGGACGACCAGCGAGGAGTACATCCGAGAGAAGGGAATGCCTTGCGCACCGTACTTCCTCTACGAAGTGAGCTGTTGACAAGGAGCGCCAACGTCGCGCGCATACTAAAGCCCCATCTCTCTATTGTGGAATGAAAAGGGGGCGCTTCGTGGTGCACACGCTCCGCGAGCGTCTCGACGCGAGAAGCGACACGGACACACACGTCAAGGCGACGAGGAAGGCGAGCGGAGTTGCACTCAGGCATGGGCTCGCACGCAGGAAGGAGCGAACAGCCGGTTCGGTCCGCGTACAGGCCTCTAGAGGTACAAGCCGTGACGGTGCCGAAGGGAGAGAAAAAGAAATTATGGGGTTTTACGTGCCAAAAACCACTTTCTGATTATGAGGCACGCTGTAGTGGAGGACTCCGGAAATTTTGACCACCTGCGGTTCTTTACCGTGCACTGAAATCTAAGTACACGGGTGTTTTCGCATTTCGCCCCCGTCAAAATGCGGCCGCCGTGGCCGGGATTCGATCCCGCGACCTCGTGCCTACCAGCCCGACACCACAGCCACTGAGCGATCACCACGGGTCTGCCTAAGAAAAACATAGGCGTTCCCGTAAACAATTCCCAGCCTTTAACAATTCGGCACAAGTTAAAACAGCGCGACGATTGAGGCATTTCGTGGGCCATTTTAGGGTCGGAAACGTCTCGAAAGTGGTGCCAGCCTTCGGATTTACGATAAGCAGACGCAACGTGGCGACTCCACGGCTTCAATTTCGCGATTACATATGCCATAAAATTAGTAAATTAAAACTAGGATATTTTTGGCGATTAAGGAACGTTTCGCGGAGAAGTCTCTCTTGTTGCTGTCTGTCCTTCCTATTGCCACGTATAGCCCACCTGCAAAAACGGAAGGGGCCTGTTGGCCTATCGTCCCGTCCGCCAACAGTTACGTCAATCAGCGGGCTCTGGGCACGCTTCCTTGCGCCGATGAGAAGGCCGCGGGACGCGACAAGAAAATCCCGCGGGCTCCTAGCGCTGCCTACATATTCCAGTACACTGTAGCGCTGCCGGCCACAGAACCAGCAGCTCGATCGACACCTCAGCTATCCGGTCATTCCAGCAACTATAGGCGGCGCGACGGTATAGGTCAATATGGCTGCCGAGACGGTGATAAGTCGATCTCGCAAGCACGTACACCTCGAGCAGCAAAGCACGTCAGGCCCGCTAGTTTCGCTGCAAACCACACTTTCTCTCTCGCTAATGAGACGCAAAGCTGTGCAAAAATGAAGCCGAAGCTACGTTCAACGCCGGTCGCATCATATGCTGCGGCATCAAGTCCATTGGAGACGATTTTTGCAAAGAGCGCAGAAGCGTTGCGGAAAGAAGAGACGCGGAAAGCAAAGATGTTCACCTGCGACTAAGTATATTTTCAGAGACAAACCACCAGAAACATTACTACTCATGTGCTGTCATACAATATTGTGAAAAAAAAAATGTTTATATTTTTTTTATATATATAAAATTCGTCAAACAACGGGGCACGCACCACTACGTCAACAATGACAACTATAGAGTAGGTGATAGCAGCAACGGCATGTGCAAGGGGCCTGACAGAAGTCATTGAAAAAAAAAAAAAAAACCTTCGGGGCGACAGTGACAGAGGAGGTGGCGTAGAAACTTCAGCCAAGGGCGATGAACGCAAATTCCTTATCCATCAGATGCACTGACGCGTGGCACTAATACAAAGGTTAGCACGAGCGTGAATCTGACCAGCCTCGAGGATTTCCTCTTCGAGTGTGCCTTTAGATGTGCTTATAATTTGAGTTTTATCGAAAAGGGGATCCCAGCCAGAATCCCTGCAGTGCGCAGGAAGGTGCGCGGAGTTGCTAGGGGGCCTTTTAAGATGAAGAAGAAGATAAGAACGTTCTCTTAGCCCGTCATTTAGACAGCGCCCCGTCTGCCCAATGTAAACTTTCCCACAGGCCAAGTGGTATCTTACATACTATACTTCGGTGGCACAGGAGACGATGGGTTTCGTGTGTTCCTTTTCGCAGGTCTTCTTCTTCTTCTTATGGCCGTTTCGCAAGGGCGCACAACGAGAAAGCTTGAGAGGAGCTGTGAAGACGAGGTCAACGCCGTGCTTTCTCCAGATCCTTTTTTGGTAGTGTGAAATCGTTTTGTCTCTCAATATGTACTTACTTGCAAGCGAGCGTCTTTCCTGTCCACGTCTTCTTTTTCCGCAACGCTTCTGCGCTTCCCTTTGCAAAAAATCATGTCAAACTAACTAGCCCAACAGCTTACTATTCCATTAGAGACACCGAGGTCAGCGTCCAATGGCTCTGCCTGCAGACGAGTGCAAACGAGGGCCCGCGGCACTGCGTTAACGCCGCAGTACGCGAAGGTACAGGCTCTGTAAAGATGAGTATGTCGTTACTAGCCTTGAATGCGCTCACGGGCATGAAGCCATATACAGTATTTGTGTTCTCGCAGACACTTAGTAAACGCAAGCTCATTCCGGTAACAGACGTTAGTTGTTTTTCACGCGCTCTTGGTCTCAACAATTTAATTATGTGCTGTAAGAAACAAACTCTTGCTTTTCGAAACCTACACTAAAAAAAAAATAATAAGCGGCTGTAGAATACAACAATTTACGAAACTCGTAACGCACAGGTGTGATCACGCTCGTCTAGAGCCTCGAGCAGCGTATACGGCGGAGCAAATGAACTGAAATTCAGCGTAGCTGTTTGACTAAGGACAAATTATACTTGCAGCCGAACGATTTTCACGTTTTTCCACTTGCGTTTCGAGATGTTTCTTCGCAACACGGTAACTCCCTTGAAAATTTGTTTCTTCCTTGCGCAGAGCTCGGCTCGATCGCTGTAGACAAGTGGGATCACCTCATTGCGCGACTCCGTGTCATGCAAATGTGGTACGAGCTTCCTAACTGGTTCCAGCACCTCAGATCGTTACGCCTGTCTCGAAGTACATTTTAAAGATACGTTGGCGGCGAACACTCGCTATACGGCACGGTTTGAGCACTTCGGCTCACTGCACGTGCGATTACTGTTCCCTTTTTTTCCTCACCAGCGCGTCCATGACTGTATACCGCGAGACCCAACCGCCGAAGTGCGTCGCAGATTTCCATCACCGCTCGTGATCAACTGCTTCGGAAGAGAGCCGCGTGGCGGAAAATATCCACTGCGCAAAACATTGTTGCCTATAATGAAGGTGTTAAAATGCAAATTACCCGCCGCGGTTGCTTAGGGGCTGTGGTGTTGGACTGCTAAGCACGAGGTCGCGGGTTCGAATCCCGGCCGCGGCGGTCGTATTTCGATGGGGGCGAAATGCGAAAACACCCGTGTGCTTAGATTTAGGTGCAGATTAAAAGAACACCAGGTGGCCCAAATTTCTCGGAGTCCGCCACTACGGCGTGCCTCATAATCAGGAAGTGGTTTTGGCACGTAAAACCCCGTAATTTAAAATGCAAATTAGTGGACGAGAACTGCCTCTGGCAGAAAGCTTTCAGGAGCTATGTGCAAAAAAAAAAAAACGGGGGGGGGGGAGAGAAAAAGAGGAGCGAGAGGGGTCGCGCGCGCAGCTGCAGATCACCCACGTTCAAAAAACAACCTTCTTTTTAACAGAAAAACAATATATTTATCTTGCTGTTTTTCACGTTCTTGCTTATTCAAGACTATCCAACAAAAATAATTATGCTCCTACCCTAACCACTTGAAAAGTCGTGGGCAATTTTCCAACCCACACTGCGCGCGTCCTAAGCCGAAACTGCACGTTTCCGATTCCAAAACATGTCCAATCTCGCGAGATAAAGATCGCCTATACTCCTTTCCATAACAAGCAGTCAACGCCGTGGAAGCTATAGATTACGCAGGGAGTTCGGCCTAGAAAAGTGATCCCTCCGCGCGTTACGTCCAGCTTCGCTGCGCGTCAACAGCGTTCGATCGCGCCAGCATGCACGCGAGGCTCCTCGCGACGGGTTGCAAATAATAAAAAAAAAACCGAAAATGACAACAAAAATAAAGATGATCTCAAACAACGCGTAGCGGACAACTTTCCGCGGCAATGAAGCGAAAGCTACGGGCGCCCGCCTGCTGCACACGAGTTACGGCGCCAAGTAGTCCGCCAGCGTTTGACAAGTGCTTCTACAGTTGCTCGGAACAGACGCCGAATCGACGCAGCTTCCACGTGCGACGGTTTCGCGTTTGCCCCGAAGCGGAAGGGAAAAAGCCGCAAAATAAGTAAACATTAACATTCAGTGGTGTGTTCTGTCTATATACTTAACTGTTGCTAATAAGGCGTTTATGTTTTCTCTTCCCCAGCTTAAACTAACGTGGATGAAAACACGGGACTCTCTTCAGAAGCGCTCTCACTAGTATAGCAGTATAGTATAGAGTATAGAAGCCGTATAAACAGTGTGTTTGAGGGAGTAAAAGTTGTTTCGTTCAATACTGAGCCTACGTTAAAGAAAAAAAAAGGAAAAAAAAACATCGGACTACATCCAAGCGCGAACGAAGCCACCAGTGCAAGAAGTATCTCCATAGCCTCCGCATGAAGCGTTGACTGCTACGCGTGGAACGAAGAGAGGCACAGCTCGTCGACAATCGCTTCACTCTTCGGACGCGGAGGCGGAAGGAAAGCCCGCCCGACAACGCCAGCAGCCGAGGCGCGTATGTACGCCCGGATCGAAACAAGCGCCGACGACGTTAATTGCGCCGGGGACAAGAGCAACGATGACAAACGCTCGGAACCTGCAGGACGACAGCGAAGGTTCGGTGTACACTACATAATACCGTCCCGCTAAGGAGAAACAGGCCTGAGGGCAGCTGGAAGGAAGCTTATAATGGCCTACTAATTGCGGACCGTGACTGATCGCCGTTCAGCTATCGACCGGAGGACCGATCTTCGCGTCAGTACACGGCGGTGCGGTTAAAAATAAGCTACCCAGACGGGAACCATTTTTACCAACATTACTCAAGACGACAACGCGACGTTAGCACTCTCTTAAGAAACGCCGACGATTTACTCTTTCAAAATACAACGCGTGCTTTTTAAGCACGTAAAATGCTGACACTTGGAAAATATGAAGGTTGGGACATACTTATGAAATATTTTAATTTGATACTAACGTCGTCTCGAAGTGCTTGATCTGGTGGCCGGTGGTGTCATCGTGACGTCATGACACGGAGCGATACTCGCTGTCGTCGAGTAAATGGTAGAAACGATGGTGTTGCTTGACGATCGAACGTGACGCTATCACAGAAAGCGTGCAGCTGCCGTTTTTTTTTTTGGTTCCTGCTTTTCTTCGCCGGAGGAATGACGTCTCTCCGTTCGTGGATACGCGCGCCAAAAACCGCGTGGCCAATGACGTCAGACCAACGACGACAACGACGGAATTCGCCGCACTTATTTCGGCGCAGCAATAGCAGAAACGTCGTGCGCCTTCGCTTGCTTCCGAATAAATGTATACTAAATATATATATAATCTTTTAATAACAATCGATTACCGAGCCCCGAGCGAGCGCGCTGCCAAAATCTTTGACGTCACGGATAGCTGGTGTCGGTATTCCAAGTTGGCATGGCTATCCGGACTTCCCTTTCATTTGTGGAGCTTTCTTTCTGGTTTACCAAGTCGTCGGTCCCAACGGCAAGACTTGCACTTTCCCGCCTTCATACAATTCCCGTCGGCACCTCCAGTCGTGAAGCTCTCCTAACAGGCTCGGACACGGCCCCGGGATACGAATGTTATCGACGATCGCAGAGAAAAGAAGCGCACGGAAGTCCTGCAAAGCTGCGGCCGCAAAACAATGGAAAGTGCGCGTGCTTGGGACGTCGCAAAACCGACTGTCTCGCGATGACGTCACAGCCTGCGATTAGCGCGGGTTTCTCGTGGAGGCGGACAAGTTTCACCTGCTTTCATTTCTTTCGGCACGAATTTCACAGCCCGCACGAAAGCTATATGCCTTGGAGGTGTCATTCCCCGCGTTCCTCTTCCGAGAAGACCCTGCAGTGGGAGCATATAACAACGAAAACGGGAAAGTTATGAGAACTACCCTCTGACGCTGTTTCTACAGAAGACGCAGTTAATGAAACTTCGTAACACGCCGATCGCTACTGTATACGGACTGAGCAATGCCCTTCGTCACCCACAAACACACACACGCACACTCGCGAGAGACGAAAGAGCGCGTAGAACAACTGCGCATGCGTCAATTCCTTCGCCCTGTCCGCTGTCTCTCTTTCTTGCAAGGTTCCGTGCCAGATCTGTGCTTACGAAAGGACCTACGAACTCTGCGCACGCAACCAACGAGCTGTGTACGTTCGGCAGGTTTCAACGTCGTGAGGGCACTTTTTTTTTTTCAAGAATATCGAGCCGGCTTTCAAGATACGCCACGTTTCCTAGGTTTTTTTTCTTTATTCGTTCAAATTATTTCATAATTTATTTATTTGTAAAAGTACAGATAATTACATGTGCGTAGTATACATAAGGAGGTCCCAAAGTCAAAGACTGTATCGGGACCTCCTCCCGGAGGGTTTGTAACCGCTCTAAAGAGAGAGGCTACGAACGCAACCAAGGTGTCTCCTTTCCCGCGTCCGTCCTTTGGTTTCGCCGATTCGTGCTCTAACCTAACCCAAAGCAACGCTTCATCGCCACAAGAACGACGCGGTAATGTTAGCAATGCGCCGACAACTGCACGTAGAAGTTAGAGTCATATACTTGCACATTTAAGGCGGAAAAAAGAAAGAAGCAAACTACGAGGCACCTTTTTTTTTTCTTCTTGTTAGAACCAAGGCAGGTGAACGCACAATTTTGCGCACGCTCTACAGCGGTAATTTTTCGCGACGTTAATCCCTCGTGCATACAGAATTTAATAAACGGACAAACTAGCTCCTTGTGTGCTTCCTTACATCCGCTCGCTGCCTTAACGCGGCAGTACAAACCGGCGATTATGACCCCATTAACGTGGACCGGGTGCCAAACCCTTCTCGGGGGAGCTGGCGGTGTAACTCTAGACAGAGCAGGCCCTCCTCGAGGAGCACGAAGATTCGAACGCGATGCAACGGCGACGACGGACGTCCGACTTCTGGCAACGCCCCCCACCCCCCCCGCCCCCAGCAGGAGCATAACCGTCCCTAAATATATCGGCGACATTGTGGTGCTGGGAAGGAAGCGCGCGCGCGCGCGCGCGCGCGAGAGAGAGAGAGAGAGAGAGAGAGATACCAGCATTCGTTTACACTGCGGCGAAGGGGGTCGCCTTCGGGCTGTCGGCCTTGCCGCTCGACTGGGGGAGGCCTCCTTCCTCTCCTCTTCGTTTATCCCCCTTACGCCCCCCCCCCGCCCCCTGCTGCGCTGTTGACGTAACGGCGCTGGACTTTTCAGTTTCCTTCCTATTAAAGTCACTATAGTACCGCGGCAAAGGAAGACAGATGAGCAAGCGGCTCGCGGAGAGCTTTTCTCCGTATTTTTTTCTTTCAATCTCCGCTCTGCTTCAACGTTGCGCCTGTCTGACGCCAGTTTCGCTAAGATTGCCACAGGAAATTGGAGGCGGCGGCCGGAAGGCCGAGGGGCAAAAGAAACAACAAAAGAAAAACAAAAGGAAGATGTGCGTCCGCGCGCGAATACATGCAATGTCAACCACGGCCGCAATGTTATACTCGTCGTCCATTGTTCCATGTAGCAGCCGTACTTCGAATCACGCAAGAGTGGCCCCCCGCTGGAAAGCCACATTCTGTTTCGTGGAAAAAAGAAATCCTAACAAGGCTGGGCGTCGGAGGGGGGGAGGTGGAACGCTCAACTGCACCCTCACTCTGTCATTCGCGAGCTTGTATGTGGGGAGGGACACGCGTTCGTTTTGCCCTTCTAGGTGCCTCATATGCCACCGCGTTTCTTCTTTTGTCTTTCCTAGTTTCTCTTTCTTCGTCTTTCTTCCTTTTTATCTACACAAGCTGTTCGTCCGAGGAATTTTCGCGAAGATCGTCAAAACTCAAAGCGCTGACGTCACTTTAACACACCGAGTGACAGTCCACAGTTAACTAATCAACTATAGTTGATTAGCCTTACTACCTAGCCAACTCGCGCTTTCGTTGAGCTTATAGCCCGTCCCGTTTCCCTCGACCAATCCCTCGTACGCGTACGGCGGGAACGTGCCGGCGTCCCGCGTGCAAATACAACGGCGAGCGCGTGTTACACGAGGAATGCCGCTGCCTTCGCTCTGCACGAGGCGTCGACGTTCGGCGCCACACGCAGAGCGACAGCGCCTCGCGTGAGAGAGAGAAAAAACAAAGAGGAAACGAGAAAGGAAAGGTCGCACCCGCAAACAGGTGACAACAATGAGAAGCCGAGACAAGCGGCCGAGGAAGAAGCCGTACCACACACACAGGCCAAGAGGAGGAGGGAGGATGAGAGAGAGCAGGCAGGAGAACGTGCCACGATGAATCGACGCCGCAACGCTCTCTCTCTCATTCGAGGAAGCAGTAAGACAGGAGAGAGGGATGGGGCGCCCAACTGGCTTCTATTACTATCATTGTGACGACGCTCGGCAACGCTTTTCGAGAATGGCGAGGAAGAAATGAAAACAGAGCGAGTGAACCGGCACGCGCGCGCTAAGCGGCGGCGGCGTAGGCGTCGATGTGGCCTTTGTGTTATTACGATTATTATTAAAGGTTTCTCCGTAGGTGTAACGCGCGCGCGACGCAACAATGACCGTGGAAACAACTGCGCGTGTCGACGGGAGAGGGCAGCAATGCGAGGAGGAAGGAGGGGTTGGGGGGGGGGGGGAGGTCCCGCTCTCGCAGGCCCCATTCACAGAACGGCGCGCCAACATACATACCTGCGGAAGCTCGAGATGCACGTACGTGCCAAACTCGCGTTGTAAGCGTCGGCCTGCGCCGCTGAGTCACTAAAGAGAAACGCTTATCAGTGTAGTATGCTGATAAAGTATAGTCTTTCAGAACTCAGTTTTCGTTAATTTCCCCGCCAAACATCGATTTTTATGAGCAAAAAATCGCGCATAAGCTTTATCCCCCCCCCCCGTTTTCGTTGTTTTTTTTTTTAATTGCTCGACCAAACCCCACCAACAGTACATAAGTATGACGTCATAGATTCCAAAGAATTATTTTCTCGTATCTCGGCGATTTCGGCGCTGCAAGAATCACTACCGTGAATGACAGTGCACACACCCCCTCGATTGCTCGGTGCCGTTTCCTCGACGAAAATTTCGTAAGCCGCATGCATTACGCGGCGTCTCCCACATAAGGCACTGGAGCGAACTACGCGCCTCTCGAGCAGAGTGTGGAGAGTTGCGCATCGCTGAAGCGCGGTGTCGATCGTGTTCGGCCCACACGGGTGGCGCTGTGCTCCGTAATAAAAGAAGGTTTGCACAAAAAAAAAAATGTTCTTCGCGTAGCATCCAAAAAATAGGGCGGAAACAATTACAGATCTTGTTGGAATGTCAGTATATACATCCAAAGGTATATATATATAAAGAAATCTGTCGGTGCACGAAGCCTCAGGGCTTAAAAACAGTACATAAGGAGTGGGTAAACAGCGCCGCGTAAACTTAATTCACGAGGCTCCCTAGTTCTTCTCTTTCCTATATGCGTCACCAATATTCCAAATTGGTGCAGAGCCACATATAGAGGACCAGAGTCACGTCGAATGAAAATTGGGTATATAAATATATAAGATGTATAAATCTCAGAACGGTGTAATCTAGCGCTAATTGTAGACGGCAACGAATTTGAATTCGATCATTAAACTATATCGCAGTTACTCAGATTAGATTAAACTTATTATATTAACTACATTGCGGAATATTTAACTGCGATAGGATTGCACGCGAAATTATACGCGACCCGTAGTGTCGCCGCACCACGTGCCACCACTCCCGCTTCAAAGAATCGTCACAGCTAGAATTAAAGACTCGGCGGAGTTGTGGCCCGGCAGTTGGTGGAGGCCAGGACCGGTCAGTCACGTGTTCGTGTACAGCCCACGCTTTCGCGTATACGCTTCACAGCGTAAAAGGAGCAGAACGTCGATCGGCTCACGGGCCTCCTCCTCCTCTTCTCAAACCCTCGGATAGAGGCGTCACAATCACCGCGCGGTCGGCTCTCCGCCATCATCATCAGCCTGGTTACGCCCACTGCAAGGCAAAGGCCTAGGCCATACTTCTCAAACTGCCCCGGTGATGTGCTAATTGTGGCCATGTTGTCCCTGCAAACTTCTTAATCTCATCCGCCCGCCTAACTTTCTGCCGCCCCCTGCTACGCTTCCCTTCCCTTGGAATCCAGTCCGTAACCCTTAATGACCACCGGTTATCCTCCCTCCTCATTGATTTCAACTAAGATGTCATTAACTCGCGTTTGTTCCCTCACCAGGTTTCTGCCCCGTAGGCGAGTGTTGGTATTGTGCACCTCTCGATCCGACGGCTCCAAGCGCGACCGAACGCTGCCCCCGTCTCGGCGCCAACGTAAACGGCTTTTTCGTTCGTGACGACGCTCGAATTGACGGCGCTGGAAAGACGGGCAGCAACTGCGCTTTTGTGCTCTGGATCAGAAGCCCGCCGGCACTACATGTCGTTCGCTCGCATCTCTCGGAGAGACCGACGTTCCTCGAGAACCTGCACGTTCTCCTCGCGAATAGTCTGCCGAGTGTCTCGAGTTCCGCTTGCGTTAAAACGCACCGTGCGGGCGGACTTACTACCGTGCTCGTGTCGTACTCTCCAAACCCTTTCTTCTTTTCTTTTTCTCTTCTCTCTCGCTGTCGCTTCGGTCCCCATCTATCTTTCACACAGGTGGCCCGCTTCCGGAGGCAGTTATAACCTACCTCCAAATTAGTTTGCATGTGTTTGTCACTTGTAATAAGTGAAGTTCTACAGGCTATTTTTTCATATAGTCCATTTTTAACAAGGGAGAGAGAAAATACTGCCAGGAGAAAGAAATTGTCCCACCTCGCAAAAGTACATTACGCGGGCGCATATGAATGCCGCCCTCCCCTCGTTTCACTTGCGCATTAATCTGCAAGGGACCGCTGGATATTTGTCTTTTCCGCATGTTGGGCGCGTTGTCTTGAAAGCGCATAATCGATAATGTACGAGCACCTCGAATAAAAAGGACGCTTCATCAACCGTGATTCGTTGAAATGTCTCGTTTCGTCGGTGTACTTAGCAGCTGCGCAGGCGTTTATCAAAATGGGCGGGGCACAGTTGTCGTCCCACATACCCATCTTTTGCATCGCTATTGCAAAATGGAAACTGCAAGCTCTTGCATACGATTAGAGCACAAGGACTGCGCCGGCCCTCGTGCTCCAGCCGAAAAAGCCTGCGTTCCAATGAATGAATTGCTGGCCGGAATAATTTTGACCATCTGGGTTTCCTTACAGTGCCCCACACTGCACGGAACACGGCCGTTCTTGCATTTCGCCCCCATTTGCGACTCTAGCGTAATTTTTGTAGAAACTTCTACGCATTTGGGGGGGGGGAGTCTACCGTACCGCGCGACACGGCAGGGCGGCGGACAGATGTCGCCTCCATCTTCGGCGCCCGGATGGAGGGAACAACCGCTGCCCCATTTTTGCTCCGTTTCTCGCTAAGACTCGTCTAACAGGCGGTTTAAGACCAAGCTGCGGGATGCTCTCGCTCCACTAGCGCCCGATCCTCCTTCGCTCATTGCACCGTGGCTGCAGACCCCGCTTATCATAAGCGGATTTGCTTGAGTCGTACGTAGCGCCCAAATGGCTCGTACGAAAGTGATCTACTATATATACCGTTGGCGGCGGATATTCGGGAACCTCGGCTGCACCACTTTTAAATATTGTCAGTCCATGACGAAAGCAAAAAAAGGGAGAGGGAGGGATGGAGGGAGGGAGGCAGGGAGATTTATTCTAGCTTTCCCTTCCCTCCCTCTCCCTCTCTCTGTGCTTTGTTTCTTTTTTAAAATGGTGATTTTTTTTTCTTTTGCTACGCGCGCTTCTGTTCTTAGTCTATTCGCACAGCAGTGATTTAGACTGCTCCGGACAATGCATGACAGTCGCGAAGTAGTTCCAGCCCATTTATTAATTAATTTCCGTAATTAATCAATTACGTGCCAAACCACGATACGATTATGAGGCACGCCGCAGTGAGGGACCCCGCGGTATACTTTTGACCACCTGAAATTGTTTAAATTAACGGCCCACGGGCGTTTGTTTGTTTGTTTGTTTTCATTTCGCCCCCATCGTAATGCGGCCGCCGCTGCCGGGATGTGATCTCGCGGCCTTTGGGTTTAGCTTCCAGCACTTGCTTCCATAACTTACAGTACGACACAGAAGCATGGCCTCCGAAATCGGCTTCCGTTAGTCCGACAGAGCCGTCCCCGTAGGCGCGCTTTGGACACCGCCTATGCGAAAAGCAGCCTCCAAATTGCCATAACCATCATCACTTCTTGGACAAAGGTTACTGTACCGAGGACAAACGTTACTGCACTGGTCTTTCACATTCGTCAAAGAGTTGAAGAAACTGAGGAATACTTCGAAGTATACGCGATCAAGCGATTAACGTACGCAATACAACACAATGGCAAGGGATGCTCATCTGTAAGCTGTCCGAGCATTTGTTGCACGCGCTATATTCAAAGCGGAGCTCCGCGCCCGTTCCTGCGGCGAGCGTGTAGCGAACGACGAAAGAGCGAACGCGGGAGCGGTAGATGAAAGACGAGCCGCACGCAGGAAAGTGCTGTCATGAGGACCCGCTCGATGATGCGTATTCTTATCTGGCCTCAGCCGGTCCGGTCGTTTCGTACTATCGTCTGCTCTCCGCTCGCGCTTGTTTGGTTTGCTTGGTTCGTCTCGTTAGCGCTTGTTTCGATTGTCATGGTTTGCGATTGTTTTGCCATCTGACTGAAACGCGCGACGCGAATTGTTGGTGGAAGCCACGCGGCACCAGCGATTACACTGGAACATTCAAGGAGTCACGCGTTAAAGCCGACGCGCTTTGACCCGCAGATCAAATTTTCGACGAGCGACGACTCTGCTACGTGTCTCCCTCAAATTCTTGCCTCAGATTGCGCTTAAATTTCGCATTAGGGAGTATCGCAATCTTCGGCGAATATTTTTTTGGAGCCGCTTCGACTCTCGTGCGGGTTCGATCGGAGGCGGCCAATCGCTCGTTAGCCCCGCACAATGCAGTCAACCCGTTCTCGCTCGCGCCCCCTTTCCCGCCATCGCGGCGCTTCGATCATGAACTCTGACCTCCGAAATCTGGCGGCGAACGCGCACTCTCGGAGGTCACGCATAGCCGCACTCGCATTCGTGACGCTTGCCGTCCTTCGCCGCCGCCTCTGGTCTTCGCGCGAGATGACACGGTCCAACGGGTACGCTAAGCACGGCTCTCTATCCAAGGTAACACATTGCGCAATCACACGCCTCAGAGGCGCGTATGTCTACACAGGGCGCACGACACATTCAAAGCCTTTCCTTTCGCCTGCAGCGTGTGGCGAGTATGTTGCAGGCTTCTTCCTTTTTTTTTTTTTTGCTTCTCTTTTTTGGAGGTGTGCGGTAAGAGGAGCAACGGCCTTCTACTGTAGACCGCATCCCGTCACGGGGCAGGAAAGGTTATCTACAGGAAGCGTTGCGTTGCTTCCTACAGCTCCCGCTTTCCGTTCCAGGGGCTCGAATCCTGAGGGACGCCCGACGCGAACGTTTCCGACAAGCGGACCAAAGAAAGAAAGAAAAAAATCGAACAGGCGCGTTCCCAAGAGTCCGGGGGAAACAACCGGCGCTCGCGAAGCTTCCGTCGAAGGCGGGCAGGCCGACAGCGCCCGCGCGCACACACCCGTCACGCGGACGGAGAACCGAACCGCTCGAAGAAATTTAAAAGTCGCCGTATAAAGCGAGGCGCCGACGACTGCGCGCATGAATGGGAGATAAGCGCGCGCATAGCATACGCAGCTCGTAAAACGACGGCGCCTCGATATGTCACGCGACATACGTCACGGGCCGAATGCCGCGTATACCTTCGAGCGCCGCGACGTTACACTTGGCCTCGGCAGAGGTCGAAAGAACCGCGATTGTTTGCGGCAAAAGACGACGTGCTGCGCCGTGTGTAGAGTTCGCTGCACGCGCTGCGCTCGTATAACACGCTCGGCTTCGAGGAGTGCGCGTGAATGAGGGGGAAAAAAAAAAAAACAAGGGAGGAGAATGCGGAGCTGTAATTCGAAATTGGTGCAACGTCGAACCGGCTTGCGCCGCGCGCCACAAGTGGGAGTAATTAAACCACATATCGAAATCTATAGCGACCGTGCTGCACACACCACGGAAATTCCGCCGGAGGTATATTTCGAAGAGAACTAATTCCACTGTCTCTTCATTTGCGATACCGACAGCGTCCAACAGTATTCGTCGCAAGTTTCGGAGCCGCGACGCGCGCATATCCGAATGTGCTCCGAAACTCGATAGACCTCAATCGCACATCACGGTCAACGGGCGGCGAAACTGCAAAAGGAGAAAAGGAAACGAAAACAAATACGTAAATAAATACAAAGGAAAATGCGTTTACGAGGGAAAGAAAACCCGCGACGCTCGGCGGCTTCAGGCACGCGCATGCGCGTCACGACACCCCTGCCGTCTGCAGTCAGAAATTCCCGCCTGTTCAGCCGAAACACCTCGACCAGGTGCGGAAGCGCGGGTCCCCTGTAATTCATGACGACAAATGAAGCTCGTGCGCACATACGTACGTACTTGCCAAGACAGATGGCTCGTGTATTCGAACAGGAACACCATTCAAAAGTTCAGACTCATTATCGCTACCTTCGTTATAATTTTCGTCCCCATCCATCTGAATGAAGCGGGTCGTATAAAGAGCACAGGTCGTATACATGCACTTCCGCCGTTTTACGGCTCGCCCAGCATGGAATTTCGGAGGCTGCATATTCTCCTATAGGACGTGTCCGCTGCAGCCCGGACAGATGTACGGAAACACACGCACCAGCAACCCATTGCCTCGTACCTGCTCAGGACGAAAAGAGCTATCGCACACGGCCAAACGTGCGTTTAAAACTACCCATTGCCCGGCCAAGATGGCATGAAGTTGTGTCTATAGACCGAGAATCGGAACGCGCCGGAAGTGCTATAAGTGCGTATATATGCATAGTGGCAGAAACACGACTTTGTATATGCCGCGCAGTCAGCGCTTTCATGATGGATGACACTGCGTCACGCTGCTGCGCATTTAGAAGCGCTTGGACGAAAACAAGAACAGAAACAGAAACAACGGAACACTTAAAAACGATTTTAAAAAGTCAGCGCTCGTGAGTATGCCGCCTTCTTTCGCCGTCCTCGCCTGGTTGTGCGCTTTCGGTTTGTAGTCACGTCCTACCAACACGCCCAAACAGGCACGCTATTACAAACGGACACTCACGTGCTTCGGGAAATTAGGTGCTATTTATCGGCATGCACATGCGTTCATATATCCGCACACAGAAGGCACACTTATAGAGGCTATCGCTTCAAGCCCACCTCTGGCTCCCAGCGACCCACAAGTTCATAACAAACGTAACTCGCCCCCTTTTTAAAGATCACAGATGGAATGCCGGAGCCGCCTAAGCCAATAATGACTCTGACTGAAGATACTTGGACCATGGCCTATGCACTCTTGCACGCAAGAGGCCACAGAAGCCCTTGTGCACTTCGTGAAGGATACTGGATTGTACGAACGCTCGTGACAAGGAAGATTCCTCTGCGATTAACTCTGTGAACGATTGACTATCATTTTTTTTTTCGTGCCTTATCTATTATTTCTCTTGCCACTTCCCCTAGAGCATAGCTAGGGCAGTCAACAGGTGACGTCCTTGGTTAACACCCCTGCCTCACCCTCTTCGTTTCTCTCTCTCTCCCTCTGACGGCGGAAGCCGTACGCTTGCCACCTCCTCCGTTGAAATGATTGTACAACTTTTCATTATACGAAGTAAGTAAATGCAGCCGTAAAGGTGTACTGTTTTGCACTTCTTCTAGCGCCATGTGTTGACGCCAAACAATCTGACAGCGCGCCTTAAGAAACAAAAAGATGGGGGGAAAGAAAGAAACGGCAGATCGGGAGAAAGGAAGTTCATTTGGCCGGCGCGCTAAAGACTACGACATACACACCACCTACAGGCATGACAGCTTTCGGATTGTAACGTAACTATACGAGAAAACCCAATTCTGTTACGCCAATACTAAAAGAAACCACTTTTCCAGCGTTTCCACAATTCACAGACCGACCGCGGCGTCCGCCATTTGGACACGCCGGCGCGCGGGTGTCTCGGGGGCCACAGAGCGGCGCGCCCGGTTTCTCGCAATACCTCGAGCTGGCGCTCGCCTCCGCCGCATCGCGGCGCACGAAAGAGGCCGAGTTTCTACCACAAAGCCCGCCTTCGCTCATAGCGTTCGAGGCCCCCAGTTCCGGCAAACATTACGGTTACATACGCTCAGTTGCCGGGAAGCACGAGAAGCAGTCGGGGATCTTCGAATGCTATTGCGTTCCACTCTTAAAGTGGAAGCTTAAGCGTTCTCCAATTTTGTTTTATTTCTTGTTTACGCTTCCACAAACAGAAAGGTAATGATATACCCGCACACTGTCAATGCATATTCCTAGAATACTGCGCCCATCATACGAATAGGTCATGCGAATAAGGTGACAACAGTTTTCTTGCGAGTGGCGAATTATGCAATATAAATTTTGCAACATGCGTGTGCACGTACGTAGTACGCTGTTTAGAGCGCCATAATAATCATGTCAGAGAATGACACTCGCAGACATGCAGGCCGCCGCAGCGCAAATCGCGTCGCGATTATTACGCACGCGACGGGGAATATTACACACGGGCTCTCGAAGTGGCCCGCGTGTTGCCAGCGGCGTTCCCATGGCGACCGGTGGCGTGCGCTCATTAGGCCTACCGAGAACGAAAATAAGCTATCGACCTCACTTTGCACTCGAGGTAAAAAAACAAACTCGGAAGCCTGTTGCACTCGTCGTCGTCAGCTGCATATGCGCGCGCGCATGGCAAAGACCCGAAAGTGCGTATCACACATATATATGGTGATCATATTTAAGTTTTATTAGATTGTTTAAGCATTTGTGGCACATATAGACGACACGACATAGATGCCTGCAAAACGTAGCGGCCATGACGTGCTGCTGCGATCGCTTCCGGCGCACGCAGCCGGCAAACGCAGAGCCTTCGAGA